>NC_079518.1:20862522-20950897 GCF_000801105.2 Raphanus sativus | reverse complement strand
TCTCCATCACTCCAACAATCTGGACCAGCTTTTTCTCCCCAATCTACTTCTGAAGTGTTGTATTCTTCAGCTTCTTCTTCACTCTCCATGGTTGCAAAGCTTTTAGAACAATGCCTCGCAAGAAGAAAGAAAATATTCAGAATCAAGTGATCAAAGAAGAAAATGTGACAAGTAAAAATAAAAGAAAGAAGAAAAATAGAAGTCTACAAAAAAAATGGAAGTTTTCTGATTTTTTTTTAAACTGTAAAAGAAATAATAAAACTACTTCAAACTTTTTTTTTTTAAATATTAATTAATGAAAGCACGAAATATAAAGACTAAAACAAGAAAAATCAACTTTTTATTTTTGTTTTCAAATTTAAAGGAAACAAAACAAGAATTAAAACAGATTTTGTGATTGTTGCAAATAAACCGAAAAAGGAAAGTGGAGCTATGCAAGTAAATGCAAACAAAGATGATTTTTTTTTTTGAGTTTTCTAAATGAATCAAACAATACAATGAGCTATCCTTTTCGTGCCTATCACTGGTTATAAGACCAAGAACAAGCAAATGCAAGAAAAAGGACAGAAATTGCAAGCAATGCGATTTTATTATGGATTTTATGATTTTATGAAAAGAGGAACATGATAAACTAGATGCAACAGAATCAAATATGACTTTTTATGGGTTTTATATGATTATGCAAAACAGAACTAGATGAAACAAAGAACAAACAAATTTTATAGCTTTTTGATTTTTTTTTTTTTTGTCATCAGCAGAAAAACAAACACACTCTCATCCGGTCGCTGAAAACCATGCCGGCAACTCTGCATCCATGTGAACAACAAAAGACGGTTGTGTCCTGGCACTACGTGCTAGTCGATCCGCCTGCATATTCTGCTGTCTTGGTACATGAATAATGTCTGAGTTGATGAAACCGTCTTTAAGGGTCTTTATATCTTTCAAATAACTTGCAAAAGCTGGCCATTCCTCTGGTTCCGAAACCATCTTTACCAATTGAGAACAATCCGTTGCAAACGTAACCCTGAACTGACGCAAATTTTTCATACTTTCCATTGCCCATATCAGAGCCTCTACCTCCGAGTGGAGGGGAGAAAGACTTGCTCTGACATTCCGTGCTCCCATCAAACTGTCGAAACCTTCTAAAGTACTATACCAACCTTGGCCGGAGAAACTGTCTTTGTCTTTCCACGAACCATCTATGAAACACCAACGTCCTGGTATTGCCGTCTGTGGTACTACCTCAACTTGTCGCACCAAATTCTGTGTATCTGCGTTTTGTGCCTCCATCCAAAGTGTTGATTCTGTCTCTGCCAGTTTCAAAGTATCTCTCGGATCCACATCTAAGTTACTGAAAACCTTATTATTCCTTCCTTTCCAGATGTACCATAGAATCCAAGCATACTGATAAGTTTCCATCTTCGGATCAATTCTCCAAAATAAATAATCCATATTTGTAAAAAGACCTTGATAAGGGAAAATAGCTGGACTGGAAGGGATCTGCGAAAGAGCCCATACCTGACGCGCTGGTGGACACTCAAAAAACACATGATTTATGGATTCTTCGGGAGCGCCGCACCTATCACAACATATGTCCCCTTTTATCCCTCTTGCCTGCAAATTCTTTCTCACTGCTATGCACCCTGATACCAATTGCCATAGGAAATGTTTAAGCTTTGGTGGGCATCTTACTTTCCAGCAAAATGATTTCAAAGCATCAACTGAAGGTCCAAATACTGCTAATGGTTTCTCCTTATCAGGATAAACTCTCTCTACTTGGTATCCTGACTTCACCGTATATTTTCCGTTGTTTGTGAAATGCCATCCATCCCTATCCTCCAATCGGTTCCTGCTAAGCGGTATACTTTCAATAATTTGTACATCCTGAGGATCTACCAAAGTCCGAAGTGCCTGCGAATCCCAAGTTCTTGTAGTTGAATCAATTAAAGAATCCACTGTAAGATCTGGGTAGTTAGTGTGAAGATTTTTGTTTGCTGGTCTCGGGCGAGTGGATGGGATCCATGGATCATTCCATACTGAGATAGAAGATCCTGTTCCCACCCTTTTGATTAGTCCTTTGCTAACCAGAGATCTAGCAGAGATAATACTCCTCCAGCCATACGACGGAGAGTATGATCGGATCGGTTCTAGGGGTGAAGCATTCCTAAAGTACCGTCCTTTAAAGACCCGTGAGAATAAAGTCTTGGGTTTCTCAATCAGTCGCCATAGCTGCTTTCCAAGCATTGCCGTATTAAAATCCGTAAGGTCTTTGAAGTCCAAGCCTCCATCCTCCTTACTTAACACTAGTTTGTCCCAAGATTTCCAATGCATGCCTCTTGTACTCCCTCCTGGGCTCCACCAAAATTGCGCAACCGCACTCGTTAATTTCTTTGCAGTCGCCTTTGGTAACCTATAACACGACATCACATGATTTGGTAATGCCGTTACCACGGATTTAATGATCACCTCCTTTCCACCTTTAGTAAAAAATTTGAAAGTCCAACCATTTACCCTACTGTTCAACCTTTCCTGTATAAACCCAAAGACTTGTATTTTGGATCCACCAATATTCTCCGGTAATCCCAGGTAAGAGCCCATTCCTCCTAGATTTTGAATTCCCAAAATATCTCTTAATTCCTGTCTGCTAGCTTCTTCTATTTTGTGTCCAAATTGTATAGAAGATTTCTGAAAGTTTATTTGTTGACCTGATACCGCCTCATACTCCTTTAGAATCCTAAGAATAGTTTGACATTCTTCCTTCTGCGCCTTGCAGAAAAACAGACTATCATCTGCAAAAAGCAAATGAGATATGGATGGACAAGCTCTAGCAACCTTCATACCCGTAAGTTGTTTACCCCTCTCAGCCTTTTTTATATTCGCAATCAACGCTTCAGTACACATGATAAATAAATAGGGCGATAAGGGATCCCCTTGGCGTAAACCTCTCTGGGGTACTATTAGACCTCGAGGTTGGCCATTTAACAATACCTGGTACTGCACTGATGATATACACCCCATCATTAATTTTATCCAATGTGAATCAAAACCCATTTTATGGAGAAGAGCCTGAATAAAATCCCACTCCACTCTATCATATGCTTTACTCATGTCCGTTTTGATTGCCATAAACTTTCCTTGACATGCTTTATTGGTCCTTAGTCCATGAAACATTTCCTGAGCGATAAGAATATTATCGGAAATCAACCTTCCTGCCACAAAAGCCGATTGGGTTTCCGATATAAGTTTTGGGAGACAAAGTTTCAATCTCTGGCATAAGACTTTCGATATAATCTTATATCCAACATTACACAAACTTATAGGTCTTATCTCTGTCATCCTTGTCGGTCTTTCCGTCTTTGGTATCATACAAATATTAGTAATATTTAACCTTGAATCCATATCTCCTGAGACCAAAAACTCATTTACCATTTCAACGATATCGTTCTTAATTATATGCCAAGAGTGCTGAAAGAACAGAGCAGTCATTCCATCCGGACCCGGTGCCTTTTCAGGGTGCATCATAAACAAGGCCTGTCTTACCTCTTCCTCTGTCGCCATCTTTATCAACATTTGATTCATCGGATACGTAATAGTTGGCGTAATCTCTTCCAGAAAATTATCAAATTCTGAGGGAGAGGTAGTAGTAAATAAATCATCAAAATAATCAACAGTTACCTTCTCAATCCCTTGCTCCTCCGTAATCCAGTTTCCTCCTTCATCATAGAGACCCACAATCCTATTACGAGCCCTACGTTGCTTAGTTAAAGCATGATAGAATTTAGTACTGCGATCCCCAGCCGTATTCCACATATTCCTGCTTTTCTGTTGCCAATACTCTTCTTCATCCTTATATGCGTCTTGCAGTTTTTTCGATATCTCCAAGATTTCCTCTTGGGTCCTATTGTCATCCGTTTGAACCTCTTCAAGAGCCTTTTGAAGATCTGCTATTTTTTCCTTCCCATATGGCGGATTATTCTTCCGCCATTTAGCCATCTCATGTCGACAGTTACTGATTCTCGTAACAATATCCACCGTATCATCTCCCTCATCTTCCTTCCATCCCCTAGTGATAGATTCCATTAGTCCCTCTTGTCCTATCCACCTTTTATCGAAACGAAATTGTCCCTTTCTTTTTGGTACCTTGTCCTGCAGAAAAGCCACTACTGGACGATGATCTGATCCTATCAAGCCCAAATATTCAGTATAAGAAGCTGGGAAAATTGTATGCCAATCCTCATTTGCTAATGCACGATCCAATCTACATCTGATTGTCGTGGCCCCTTTCCCTTTACCTCTTTTTCCTTGCCATGACATTTTGTTTCCCCGAGCCGGGAACTCTAATAATCCACAATTCCGTATCATGTTATTGAAAGGGACAAAGGAGGCTGCACTACGTAAAGTACCTCCCTCTTTTTCATGATTTCCAGTAATTTCATTCAGATCTCCAATGATAAACCAAGGGTCGCTTCTTGCAATCCCATACCTAGTAAGCCTTTCCCAGACTTGTTCTCTTAACTTTTGGACAGGATCACCATACACAAAAGTTAAGAAAACTCGCTTCCCCTTAACCTCTGCCTCCACATCTATCATACGGTTACTCGTATATAGAACCTTGACCTGCTGCTCATTATTGTAAAATAGGGCCAAACCACCACTCTTCCCAACCGGGTCCACCGTAACCAAATTATCATAACCAAAATGTGATTGAAAACCATTGACAAACGCAAAATCTTGCTTTGTTTCAGATAAAAATAAAAAATCAGGTTTATATTTGTACCAAATTTCCCGGAGGTAACTTATAGTCCATTTACTTCCCATGCCACGACAATTCCAACTGAGTACTTTCATAAAAAATATTATAAAGTAAGCTCCATCGAGCCAAGACTTGTGGAGGTAATGATCTCCCTTTATCCCTTATTCTTGATCCCAACAACCGTAACCATATTAAGATAATCCAATTCCAACCTTGCACACTGCTCATGTCTAATGAACTTATGAAAAACCGCCAGCAAACACACACAGCTTCCTTGTTCCCTGCAGAAAAAATAAATACCACATTCTGGTATAATTGTTTAATCTCCATTGTATCCATAGTAACCAAACGAACGTCAGCAACCAAAGATTCCATCTTCCTTTTATACAAGCTTAGTAGAACTTCCAAGCACCATAATACGCTTATTTTTCTCTCTGATTTACCAAAATTATTCTTTTCTCCCCCAAGACCAATATAAAATTTCATTTGACTGAAGCAAATTACATACCTTTGACCTTGTTTGCTGCTTGCCAATTTAGTCCATAGTACCCATCGCTTACACACTTGAACCAGATTCCATTGTAAACCCATCATACCACATAACGCACTTTGACCAGATACCATAATACCAATTACAATTAAACCCAAAACAACCATTTTATTCCTTAACCGTAACTCACGATTATAACAAGCAAGCAAAAGAAGGCCAACACTATGCCTAAACAACCTTAAAACCAGCAACAAGAAAACGCTCACAGAGCTTATTACTAAAGGAAAAAAATTGCAAAACACCAACAACACACAGGACATCACTTCACTGCTCTCCACTGGATATAAAATCATGAAGAAGATCGGGTTTGAAGGGCCCTTATCCTCTTTCTTTCTTGTGACTTTTCCCTGCTTCTTTCCTACCTTACCCTGAACCTTTTTCCTTGGTGATAACACTGCCTGGACAAACAGTTTCTTCGAAGTTCCTACCGCCAGCGAGGTTGGCTTAAACAAAGCTTTGCGAGTTCCTTTCTTCTTCTCCTCTTCCCCGCCTGCTATGTTCTGAGCACCCGGTTCCATAACCCCATCATTGTCCACTTGTAAAGTATCCAATTCCTCCATCTCACCATCAGTTAGATTTTGAAATTCCTCATCACCTGCAATGAACTCTTCATTTCCCTCCAAGAGGATATCTGAATCATCAAAAACCATAACCTCATCATCTAAAGTATTTTCTCCTACTTCCATCACTTCCTTAGCTATCTCTAGCTTACCATCCTTACCCACAACATCTGCATCGACGCTTTCCTTTCGGATCTGCCGATTGTGTGAGCATGATTCTGTTTTAATGAGAACAAAATTCATACCTTGATTTCTTGAGAACCCCAATCTCGCCTTTGATTTCCTTAGTATCCCTCTTCGATATAATCCTTGTTGATCTCGCCGGATCTTATTGCCCAAAATTCTTTGTTGTTTCTGAACCTTCCCGATCCTGTAATTGATACCCCTGCGAATCCATAACTCCCTGCGTAAACCCGGATCCCAGCCTTGAAAGCTCATCAAACCCTAGTTTGCAGAAATCGTCGTCATTTCTTTGTTCATCATTAGATAAAAAAACGCATATTATAGCTTTTTGATTTAAGAATGCAAAAACAAATGAAACTAAAAATGCAATAAAAGAGACAAGGATAGATATGACCTGATGCTGAAGGAACTTCAGCTCTGATACCAGAAATGATACAAGCCTAAGCTATCAAAGGCTGTATAACTCTTAGTACAAGAGAGAATCGATCTAGCACAAGGGGTGATCCGGATGGACTGATCTAATCAACCAAAAGGATCTGGACAGGAAAGGCTGGATGGATTGAAGAGCACCACAAAGGTTGCGGATGGCCTTTGATACAACTCACAAGCCACGGCCTCAGTGAATCCACACAGAGACAGAGACTAAACACGTTCACTAAGCAATGGAATCCACCATACCACTTAGAAGAACAATAGAAACAAAGCAAAAGCTTCAAAGAGAAAATTCTCGGTTTATTATAAAAATGATCAAAGGTAACTCTTACAAATGGTTGACATGAGCTTTATATAGAGCTCTTAGAAAGCAATGCAATTGACTTAAACAAGAAAAGAAACTGTAGTAAATAAAAAGAGCCGTTGGACTTGATTGTAGCATAATCCGGCCAAATAAGGTAAGTTGATGGCTCCTTGTATCTAGATAGCTTGGGAAGGAAGTGGTGCGTCTTTGGGACTTCCAGAATGACTAAGGATGACTTAAAAACGCAGCATCTTGGAAGAAATAGACGTTGGAGAGCTAAAGTGCAAGATGTGATCATATCCTCCTTTAGTGTTAATGCATCCAAATATGGTAAGTGTGATTGCAAGAGAATCCTCCTGATCCTCTGGCTGCTGGTGCATCCTATGAACTTGTCTGGATCATTGGATGAACTCCCTGAAGGTGTAGATTGATCTCCTGGTCGCCATTGTCTGGTTTGAAACTGATTGAACCGGTTAGCTTCCAATTGAAGTAAGTGCAGAACTGGTTTGGCCGGTTTTGATGATTGGATCATAACTTCATAATTACGTGGGCTTTTCTCCTCATTCTTGGCTTGTTGGAAAGCTAAGAGATCCATCTTGAATTCCATAGCTGAATTTGGCTCGGGTCGCTTCTTGGTTGGTTTGAAATTCTCTTCTAAAGACCGGTACTCGCAAACGGATGGACTGGAAAACCTCCAACTTGTAAAATTCATAACTTCCTGCTCAGTGAAGCTTTTCTTGAAATTCCAATTGTGCTTGACTCCTTCTTGAGTGTATAATCCAGGAAAATTGTCTTCGTGATAAAAACCCTCCTGGTTTGAACGATATGGCATTTTGAATGCACCTATGTCGCTGCTGGCTCCAATGTAGCTTGTATGGTTGGTCTCATGAGTTGGTGGTTCGGCTACTGACTTGAGGTCCTCATCATACACACCACACATTGATTGGATTTGAAAGGTACGAAGGGTCCATAACGGACAGGAACTACAACTATTGATACTCGGTCTAGACTAGGGGGGGAAGGCACTGCAGGAAACGGAACTGCTGTACTGTAAAGGGGTTACCGTAGAAGATAAGGACAGAGACTGATTAAATGGGGGAGGACAGATATAGGCAGACACTTCCAAAAGGCGGAAGCATTGGCTTTTAGGACGCACTCAAACTTCCATTAAAACTCCAGGTGGCAAAACAACTCCATCCAATAAGAAAGAGGAATGTGCTAATGCCAATAAGCGTATAAGATAAAATGTGGATCATAAACACAAGGGCTATAGCTCAGTTAGGTAGAGCACCTCGTTTACACGTGCGCCAAAGTTATTCAGAGGAGTCCATCACGCAATCAAACCAATTGATTGATCTTATTAATAAATCGATGTCTTACTCCATGACTTTTTTTTAGGAAAAAGAGGAGAACAATAGCCTGACATTAGGTCCTATTAAAGTACCCCATTTAGGTAGGGAATTAATAGAACCCATCATTGATTTGAGATATTGATAGGGTGAATACCCAGTCTACTTAATGCTAGGCAGAATGAGTATAAGGAACTCAAAAATGATCTTTTCGTCCTATGAACCTTAAGGTGTAGCAAGTTTCATATTTGATTTTTTAATCAGGATGTTAGAGACTATATTTAACTTAAGTTGATCTAGACCAAAAGCAAACCTACGTCAAGAGAACCCAACCCTTCTTTGAAACACTTTGGTAGTTCTTCTTTATTGTATTAGAATTATAGAATTAAAAAATAATCAATCAGAGTACTTGGAACCATTTCTTATCTTTTTTTTTAAGAAAAAATATCTGAATGGAGAACCAAATGGATACATGAATTTTTAAAATAAAAATTATGTACTTACAAATATTAATTATAGTCAATTTCTAAATAAACAACTATATTAAAATACTATTTATAGACCGAATTATCCGAAAACCAAACTACTCGAATATTTTTTTCAAAATATTAAAAATATTAAAAATATTCGAATATTCAATATTGTTTATCCGAAAAATTCAAATTACTTGATATTTAAACTGAAAACTCCAAATTATCTGATATTTTTTATCTATAAATCAGTAATTACACACACAACCAAAATCCAATCAGAACTGAATATGACTTAATTTTTTACATTGTAGTTGGCTCCTAACTTTTACTACTGAACCCAACGAAAAAACAAAATAACCCAAGTGAAACTAAACTAACGTTGTAAATACATGAACGGTTCCAAAATTTTAAAACCAAAACATCAAAACGAAAATACTCAACCTAAAACCGAATGATTAGGCCTAATAGTGTATGTACATTTAAATATTGCAAAGAAATCATTATAATTTTACAAATTGTGTAACTCCTTTTAGTGGATAAATATTTGGTTTATAGCAAATTACGATATAAGCAGTGTTTTTATATCCAATCTGGATCGGCAGTCGAATCAATAAACTCGGTGACTGTATATAATCAGATTGATTTGTGTTCTTCATGTAGTATTCTATTCGAGGTTATACCAACTGGTATGTTTCTACAACATTCGGATTTAATAAAAAACTATTAATTCAAAATATATTAAACCCCAATACCCGTCATTAACATGTGAACCAACACAGATTGACACACCCAGAAAACTTTTATAGTATATATTTTTTAAATTGATTAAACTTCTACTATACTTTATAACAGTACATAAAATGAATAAATTATTTAATTTGTCATATTAAATAAACTAATTATATTAATGTTATGCATTTTAATTTATAGGTATTTAAACCATTAATAAGAATCAGAAAATAAAAATTTGTATGCGGCATTTTTTTTTAATGAATGTAAAATTTTATTCAATCAAAACCTTTGTACATCTGGTGCTACTGTTTTTGTAAAGGAATAAAAAAATGACTATGAACAATAGAAAGAACTTCTTCATTAGTTGGACTCTCTAGTCTCAAACCAAGTGATTAAAATCTCTTCAAGATGCTTCTTCCCCATCCCCTTCACCGATAATAATCTGAGTCGAACTGTTTTATCCACAAAATTGGTAAGAACACTGGCTGCTCCCGGCTGATCACCATGCCTTCGAGCATTACGCTCTCTCCATAGAGCGTGTATTGTGGCCTGGAGAGTGTACCTGATGAGGAATCTATGCGTTGGTGATAGCCTCGAATCAGTAGCAATCTCAATAATGTCATTCTAGTTTGTAGAATAAGCCTTTTTCAGAATGCCTCCAACCAGAGCTTTCCATATCTGCTTTGAGTAGTTGCAGTTGAAAAAGAGATGGAGACAAGTTTCATTAACTTCATTACAGAGCACACAAGTCGAATTTATTGCAACATTCCACTGCTGCATTCTATCACACGTTTGTAGGTTCTGGCGCATAATTACCCAGAGTAGAAAGGAGTACTTTGGTGTAGCAAGGGAGAATCAGACAGCTTTACTCCACGCACAGCTTGGATGGCTAGTTCTCAACAACTGCCATGTGTGCTTAGAAGAAAATCTGTTAAGAGTATTTATCATCTCTCTGTTTCCAAAGAGGGATGTCCTCATCATCTGTATCTCCGAGCCTGAGTTTTTCAATTTCCTCTTCCACCTCATTTAGGATGCTTTCTCTATGTCTTCTTCTCCTGTGATGGCCCATTACATCTGCAACCACTGCATATTCTGAAATAACCAGAGCCACAAAACCTCTTTCTTCAATCACCTCCTTTAGACAACCAAGCTTCGACCAATCATCAAACCAGAATGAAGTGGCTTTTCCATTTCTTACTTCCATCTTGAAAAAATCTTTTGCAAGTTCTCTGAGTTTGAGTAGCTTCCTCCAAACCCACGATCCAGAACTAGTGTTCCTCTTTAAAGACCAGAAAGAGCCTTTCCTGATTAAGTAGCATTGCACCCATTGAACCCATAGAGATTTCCTTGTAGCATGGATTCTCTAAATCAGCTTTAAGCCATGAACTGTGTTTAAATCCTTAAGAGGACTTATCCCCAAGTCGCCTTCCTGCTTTGGTAAGCATACATCCTTCCAGCAGACCTTTGCCTTATTTGTTTTCAGTTCCGGTCCTGACCACAAAAAGGCAGAGCATAATCTTTCTATCTCTTTCAGACAGCTGCTAGGAAGCCGGGAAGCTTGCATCCAGAAGTTGGTGAGGCTCGTGATGACTGACTGAATGAGTTGAAGACGACCAGCATGAGATAAGAATCGTCGTTTCCAGGATTTCATCTTCTTTCTCACTTTTTCCACCAGCGGAAGATAGTCTTGCACTGTCATGCGCTTGGTGAGCAGTGGTATTCCCAAGTAGCGAACAGGGAGATTCCCCTAGGAAAATGGGAACCTCCTAAGGATATCTTCTTGATCATCCTCCTTTACACCAGCTATAAACAGAGTTGATTTCTCGAGACTGATCCTCAAACCTGACATGGCGACAAACTTATCAAACACTGTGAGGACACCTTCTATGGATTGCTTTGAGCCATCTATGAACACCAGTAGATCATCCGCAAAGCACAAATGTGTTAGGAGGATATTCTGACCCCGAGGGTGATAGCCAATTGGCTTCCTCTCTGCCGCTTTGTCCATCATATGGGAAAGGACGTTCATACAAATGACAAAGAGATAAGGGGAGAGGGCGCAACCTTGACGTAAGCCTCTTTCACTTCGGAAGAAGCCAGCAAGCTCTCCATTTACTTGCACAGAAAAGAACGCAGTGCAGACACACAGTTCGATCCAATGAACAAACTCCTCTGGTATATTTAAGGCTCGCAGCGTGTTTAAAAGGAATTCCCAATGAACCGAGTCAAATGCTTTTGCGATGTCAATCTTCATTACACATCTAGGAGTGATGTCTTCTTTGTGATAATCCTTCACAATCTCAGTTGCCAGCAGTAGATTTTCCACTAGCAACCTATCCTTAATGAAAGCTGACTGGTTATGAGAGATGCAATGGGGCAGAGTACCTTTCAGATGGTTTGCTATGATTTTGGAAATCACCTTGTATAAGACGTTGCAACAAGAGATGGGTCTGTAATATTTCATCTCTGTTGCTGCCTCTGTTTTAGGTATTAGTGCCAAAATGGTTGAGTTCAGACCTTTAGGCAAGAAACCTTTGCTGAAGAAGGACTGCACCGCTACTGTGAAATCTTTTGCAATGACACTTCAGGAAGCTTTGAAGAATTCAGCAGTGAATCCATCTGGTCCAGGAGATTTACTGCTTGGCATGTGAAATAAAATATCCCTGATTTCCTCTTCTGTGACCGGCTTTATAAGCGAAGATCTCTCCTCCTCATTGCATCTGAAAGGCAAAATCTCTTGAAGCTCAGCAACAGTAGTACTCTGAATATTTGCTGGTCTTAAGGTGAGAAACTCTTTGAAGAATCTTTCTGCCTCATCCTTGATATCCTGTTGAGAGGTAGCAACTAATCCAGAGGGGCATATAATTTCTTTGATAGCATTCCTGACTTCCCGGACCTTTTCTGCATTGTGGAAGACTCGGTCTACAACCTGTAGCCAGTGTAGTTTGGATCTTTGCTTCAGGATTTTCTCTTCCATGGCTGAGAGTCTCTGCCATCTTTTGTCTGCTGCCAACTCTGCACGAATTTTAACTTGAGAAGGGTCTCTAAGTGATTTCTCCTGCTTCTCACACAGATCAGAATAAGCTTCTTTCACCTTCCTGGTTAAGTCGCCAAGCTTTGCTTTACTTAACGATCTGATCATAGGTTTAAGAGCTTTGAGGTATTTTGCGAACCTGAACAGAGCTGACGTTGAATCAAACAACGGTTGGGTGTTTCTCCAATAATCTGTCAAAACTTGTACGAACTCCGGCATTTCCACAAGAGCGTTCGTGAATTTAAAAGGCTTGTGTTTCCCCTCTGCTTCAGCATGAAGATGGAATCTTCCTCTAAGGTGATCAGAGCAACCTCCCGCCTCAAAAACACCGTAAGATTGGGTGCGCTGATTTAGCCAAGTTTCATTAACCAGAATTCTGTCTAACTTTTTGCAGATTAAACCTTCATCCCGCCTGTTACACCAAGTAAATTTAGGCCCTTGATACCGCATGTCAGTAAGGTTGCAGAAATGAACGACCTCCTCAAAATCCCTCATTCCAGCTGTAGATATCCCTGTAACCTGATGTCTTGAATGTTCATCTCCATCGAGGATCTCATTGAAGTCACCCATGATGATCCATTCTTTATTTCAAAACATAGGAGAGTTTTGGTGAGCTTTAATGTCATCCCAAAGCTCCTTTCTCCTCTCTGCAGTGTTATCTGCGTAAACGAAGGAGCATAGGAACTCCTCAGACTCACCTTCCTTAAGAACCGAAACTGTGATGATTTGATCCGATTTGTAGACTGGTGTCACCCTTATTTGAGGACTCCACACAACCCAAATCCTCCCATTTCTGCTGTATTCGTAGTTATTTACAAAAGACCAGCCTTGGAAAACTGAAGAAACTATCTGCTCTGACTTGCTTTCCTTAACTCTTGTCTCCAACAAAGCACCAAATTGAAGCCCCTTATTTTGAATCCAGTTATTTACAACCGTGTGTTTTGATTTTTTGTTGAAGCCTCTCACGTTCCAGAAGAAACCAGTCATTGAGAGGATTTGCGGGACCTTTTTCCTAGGGTAACTAGGTTCGTTGTTGCCTTTCCAGAACTCTCGGAGATAATCTTGTGGTTGGTTTTTGAGACCCTTGGAAGAGAAGGCCTCAAATTTATCCCACCATGATACAGCCTGGAAATCAGACTATATGAATTGATGAAATGAGGTTCAACCTGAAAACCAAGAAGATAGATTTTTATGAGTTTTTAAGAAACAAAACAGAAACAAATGCAAGATGAATGAGATGCTGATGATAATGATAAATATATGAATAATAAAAAGAAAGGATATGATGGAATTAGGCTGCTGGATGTGTATCACTCTCAGCCTAATCAGTTGATGATTGAATTGGATTGAGATGGTGCTTTACTTGCTGGTTGTGTAACTCTCTCAAGCTTGAAAAATGAATGGGATGGAAGGAAGGATGGATTGAGGACGCCACAAGACACTATGGAAAGGAGTCTTGATAAGTCAAGGTGCTCTGGAGCTGCTTCTCACAAACTCTAAAGACTTGAAACAATAGTTTTGAAGAAAACTAGAAAACTGAATAATTCTTATTACTTTCAAAGATGGGTATCTTACAATGAAACAAAGACTAGAGCTTTATAGGCTCAACTAAGACAGACTCTAATCCACTTCTAAAGCCCGATACTCGCAACTGGATGGGCTGGAAAACCTCCAGTTCGTAAAATCCATAACTCCTTGGTCCGGTAAGATTTTTTGGAAATTCCAATTGGGCTGGACTCCTTCTTGAGTGTAGAATACATTAAAATTTATTTCACTCTAAAACTACTTTTGGTTGTCGAGATATACGCCGTGTACTGGACCTATGTCGCTGGTATCGCCTAGGTGGTTGTTTTGGACAGTTTGGGGAACCTCCAGTTCAGCTACTGGTTTGATGGCCGCATCATTCCCTCCCCTTTGTGAAGGTTTTGACCTCAAAACTGGATAACCTGATACACCACAATAGAGCAAGTCAGGTTTAGTTTTCATTTGGGAGTTTAGAACCTTACCTTGGTGATACAATTTTGGTTTGGTGATGCATGGTGTGTCTGGTGGCTCTTGTTTGGGAAGATAGGAAAGGATCACGCCGCTGCTATGTTTATGGTCATTGCATCTCTTCTGGAGCGGGTGGTCCTTCAGATTATTGGTAGCCACGTTTCTGTCCCTCCTTGGAGCTGATCTTCCTAGCAACACAAGATAATCTGGTGGGATCTCTTTGAAGCTTTCTTCTTTGCAACCTGAAATAATCTCAACATTCTGGACAAAAAGCAAGTGCATTATATCTGTGGTTGAAAAATTATAAACAAAATGTGAGATTTCCAGACTTAATTTGATAGCTTCCACAAGTTGAAAAATGATTTTCTTCTTTGGGCAACATGTGTTGGCTTGCTGCCTTCTTTGCACCTTTTGTGTTTGGCTGGTGTGAACTTCTACTTCTCTTATTCCTGGATCAAAATTTCTTGGCAAAAACAAGTGCATCACATCTGGAAAATCAAGTAATAAAGACATTTTAAAATTGAGAAGACTTTCCTTACCCATGCTGACTTTGAATGGCATTTGTTCAACATCTCTTTGAACTAGTTTCTGGACAGCATCTATTGACATCATGGTTAAGGCTTCTTCTTGCAAGATTTTACCACGGTTTGGATGTCCTTTTTCTTTGCTTATGCCTGGGTCAAAACATCTTTGCAGAGACAAGTGTATTATACCAAAGTAAAGGAATTTATAAACTGATGAAAACAAAGAACAAAGAACCTTACTTTCATCTGTGGCAGCAAGAAATTTTATTTCTTTATTTGACTTGCTCTCACCTTGGTCTCCTGTACCTATTTCACTTTCCCTTGGACAAGACAAGTGCATTAATCTTATCATGGAAATAATAATAGCATTCTGATCTATAGTGAAATTTGCCTCAGGTTTTGTCACTTGAACAATTCTTTGTTCAGATTTTGGTTTCCACTTGTGGTGTGGATTTTGATTGAGCTCATGGTCTGGCTCGGCCCTTGACACTTCAGTAAGCATAGAGATCTCATCTGGTATTCCTGTACTAAGAATATAAAAATTTAAACCAGTATCTAAAGGTGATGTTAAACACTTACCTTGGTTTGATACTTTGATTACTGGTTTTGCTTCTTTAAGCAACAAATCATTTCTTCCAGCCTCACTTATGGCTTCCTCCTCTTTAGCTATGCCATGCTGGTATAATAGGTCTTCTCTTTTAAGTTCATGCTCCTTAATTCCTGATACAATACCCTTTGACAAAGACAAGTGCATTATACAAGAACTTGGAACCAACAAATCAGATTGAATAAAACTATCACTTATTTTTAAATTTTCAGTTTTAGTTTCTAGTGATGTTTCTTTCAATACTTGCTTAGTTGGACAAGCTTCAACAAGGTGGTCTATTTTAAAACATGTCTGATCTTTAAGAATTTTAAAATCAGAAGACTTACCTTGGCTTGATGTGTCCTTCTCTTTGGGGTCTAAAATCTCTTTGTTCCTTGGGCATAATTTTTTTTGAACTTTTGTTTCAAACAAGGATGTGGAGTTCGGATTTTGCTTGACCTCAGGACCTGTCTTAACATTCTCTGACAAAGACAAGTGACTCATACCAGTGGAAGATGATTCATAAACTAATTTATCAAGTATATGACTTACCATAGCCTTTACTTGAACACTTTCATGTTCCGGTTTTGGAGTTGGCTTGCACAGCATGTATGGACTGATGCTTCTAGTCTCCTTCATGGTCACTGGCACGACATGTGTTGGAACTTCTCTACAAACTCCTTGTGCATCCTGACTTTAAGGTCTTTCCAATCTAACACTTGTTGAGTGCTCTCCTTTAACCACCATTTGTAGGCATTTTTGGTAAAGGCTTGGACAGCTTGTAACAACATCTTTTCTTTGGAACTTTGTTGGAAAGCAGCCACTTATCCATGTTCTTTTCCCATCTTAAATACACCTCTGGGTTCCTGCTTAAGCCTGAAAACACTAAGATGTCAGATGTATAAGCACAACTTTTGATTACTTCCCTTTTTGGACCGATTGATGTGTATGGAGCTCTCCATGAGGGGTCTGGTGGTTTGGGCTCGACATAAACAGCCTCAGGTACTTCTCCAAATCTACTTTCTCCAGGTTTTGGTCGTCGGCCTTGTGCCTTGTTTCTTTTCTCCAACCGAGCAAATTGATTTTTGAGCTTTTGTAAATCTGCAACCTGCTGGCTCAGTGTGGCCTCCATAGTTTGGCCTGGTTCTTTCACTCCCATTTCTTCCTGCAAACAATCTCAAAGATCAAGTGAAGAATAGAGAAATTCTGATTGAACCAAAATAAACCCAATGCAATAATGAAACTTAAACTAAACCGAGAAATATGCAAATATGTACCGAAATGAAATCAACTATGCAAAATTTATTTTTCTTTTGGTTTTTATGGATGCAAATCTCGAAATGAAACAATGATAAATGACAATTAACATAAATGAAAAGAAAATATGGAAAGCAAACTAATGCTGAATTTTTTTTTTTTGAATTTATGAATGCAAATGAAAAGGAATCAAATTCAAAACAGAAAATTTTATGGGATTTTCTTTTATGGGAACTAATGAATGTAAACCTTTTTTTAATAAAACAAATATCAAAAAGATGAAACAAATATGATATGCACGAAATTAAAATGATATGCCTTTTTTAAAAAAAAAAACTTTTCAATGCAAGAATCAAAAATTGCAAAATGCAAATTTTTCTTTTTTTTAAAAAATGAATGCACAAAATCTAAAAATGGCAAATGGAGCTGGGCAATGAATGCAAACAAGCTAATGAGTAAAACTTCAATCCTAGATGATCTACACGAAAATAAACTTGTCTTCCTCTTTTGTTTTTCTTTTCTTAAGAACAAGAACAATGCAAAAAAACTGTTTTATGGCTTTTTGATTTATAAAGACAAAACAAATGCAAGCAAATATGAAATGCAAGGATAGATATCACCTTAGTCAGGAGCTTGGCTCTGATACCAAATGATACAGCCTGGAAATCAGACTATATGAATTGATGAACTGAGGTTCAACCTGAAAACCAAGAAGATTGATTTTTATGAGTTCTTATGAGTTTTTAAGAAACAAAACAGAAACAAATGCAAGATGAATGAGATGCTGATGATAATGATAAATATATGAATAATAAAAAGAAAGGATAGGATGGAATTAGGCTGCTGGATGTGTATCACTCTCAGCCTAATCAGTTGATGATTGAAGTGGATTGAGATGGTGCTTTGCTTGCTGGTTGTGTAACTCTCTCAAGCTTGGCAAATGAATGGGATGGAAGGAAGGATGGATTGAGGATGCCACAAGACACTATGGAAAGGAGTCTTGATAAGTCAAGGTGCTCTGGAGCTGCTTCTCACAAACTCTAAAGACTTGAAACAATAGTTTTGAAGAAAACTAGAAAACTGAATAATTCTTATTACTTTCAAAGATGGGTATCTTACAATGAAACAAAGACTAGAGCTTTATAG
The DNA here is from genome assembly GCF_000801105.2 of Raphanus sativus. NCBI lineage: Eukaryota > Viridiplantae > Streptophyta > Magnoliopsida > Brassicales > Brassicaceae > Raphanus > Raphanus sativus. The sequence continues at coordinate 20,933,022 of NC_079518.1, read as the reverse complement.
GCTCAACTAAGACAGACTCTAACAGTCATAAAATGACAAAAGGAAAGAAAATAAATCGAAACATAAGTCTTGGAAGCAAAGGCTTTGATGGCTCTATGGAATCTAGCCTTTAGCTTGATTTGTGTCTTCAATGGGGAAACTTGGTTGATCTTGTATCTGGACAGCTTCTGGACGTGGCCATGATCTTGAAGTCTTCCTGATATGTCTCTGAATGTCCTTAATGTAGAATAATGGCCATTGGTCTTGAAGGATTTCAAGAAGAAACTCATTTAAGGCTTGTAGTGTCAATGCTGCCAAATATGGAATGTTGGTGCAAGTGATGATCCTCCTGATCTCCTGGGTGCTGGTGCAGCTAAGGACGTCTTCCTTGTCTTCTGGTTGGTTTAGAGTGTCTCTTGGCTTTCATAGAAAGGTTTGGGTCGGACCAAATTGAATTGGTTGGCAACTTTCCCAAAATAATGTCGGTTTGATCGGTTTTGAGAAATTGATTGTATCTTGGTTTTCCCTTGACCAATTCGCCTGATTCTGGAATTCCTGAATAGCTGACAAATACCTCTTGAAGCCCATGATTAATTCTGGAGAAGGCCGCCTCGTGTTTGGACTGAAATCCACTTCTAAAACCTGATACTCGCAACTGGATGGGCTGGAGAACCTCCAGTTTGTAAAATCCATAACTCCTTGGTCCAGTAAGATTTTCTTGAAATTCCAATTGGTCTGGACTCCTTCTTGAGTTTAGAATCCATTAAAATTGATTTCACTCCAAAAATCATTTTGGTGGTCGAGATATACGCCGTGGACTGGACTTATGTTGCTGGTATCGCAGGTGGTTGTTTTGGACAGTTTGGGGAACCTCCAGTTCAGCTACTGGTTTGATGGCCGCATCACACCAGCAGATTCGTTTGAGTGCTCTATCTGCTCTTGCTCTATCCCACCAGCAGAGTCATTTGAGTGCTCCTCCCTTATCCGAGATTCAGATTCACCACCAGCTCTAGCGTTGCTTTCCTTTTCTGTCGGCTCATCTATTATATGAGGGGCTTCTTCTTCCCCTGCCTCCCCTTCAGATTCAGCCTGTTCATGTTCTTTCTTTTCATGCTCTTCTCCCTGTTCTACCAAATCGCCATTATCATCAATGTTCATAAGAGCAGAGAACCTCGTCGCGATCTTCACATGTCCATATTCAAGCATTTTTGGACTACTACTAGATTTCCCAGGAGATACCTGCGACCAGCCTTTTACAACTTCACCTTCTTCTATTTCTGCAGCTTCTTTCACCTCAGGTGTTTTTTCTGCAGTTACTTCTTCCGGTAGAGTTGTTTCCTGTGTATTCAAATCAATTCCTCCTTCATTGACCAACTTTTCTTTGTCCTCCCTTCTCAAGTATCCTTCCTCAATAATCTCAGTGATAGATTTTGATGTTTCTTCTTTCTTGTTCATCACACAAACTTTATCGACATGACCCCATTTGCTACAAGTGTGGCAGCGAACCGGGAGCCAGGGATATATGAACTCAACCGTGGTGGATTTTCCATTCTTTGTGTAGTTGATCGTTCTTGGGAGCTCCTTTGATAGATCAGCATTAACAAAGATTTTTGCAAGTTTGAAGTTTGAACATGAAGCTGTTTCTGGATGCAGCTTCACCGGATGTCCAACTGCGCTCGTGATGAAACTCAAACCCTGCCATGAGAACAAGTGCATCGGGACGTTTTTGAGATAGACCCACATCGGAATTGACTGAATCTCAGGCTTCTCCTTGAGCTCGTCGGGAGTCCACTTTGTAACCACCAAGGGAATGTTTCCAATATTCCACATCCCCCTTCTCAGGATTCGAGTTCTCATGGCTGGGTCAGAGACTCGGAACTTCATCGTAGTGGAATCAATCTCATGAAATTCAACCAGTTGCCCCTTTCCACCTCTCCAGATTTTGTTTACTACTGCATGTATCCTAGGGGATGTGAGGCGCCCTGTCCAAAAACTTCCCTATCAAAAAATCCTCCCAAAGCGGACTTGCATTGACAACCACTTCATCAGGAATCTCCACACTGAGCGGACCCTCCTGATTTGTGATGTCGACACTGTATTTCCTCAGAACTTTTTTCTCCTGCGCCACATTTGCCCACGATGCTCCCTATTGAGCGATCTTCACCTGAACCTCCTTCTCTACTTCCATCGTACCATTTGAAATACCCTTCTGAACTTCCTGAACTTCCTTTGGCCCCCTCGAGCCGGGATCTGTCTCCGATGAGTCCGGCGGCTGCGCCGAAATCATGATGGGAACCCTAGATCGTGAATCGCCTCAAAAATCGCCAATCGCCTTTATTAGTAAAACAGTGTGTTTTGGCCAATGTTTAAATGATGAATTTGTATGCGGCATTTAAACCATTAATATTTTGACATACAAGATTTAAAATATTCATGGGCTAGATAATGTAATTATATATGACATTCAAAAGTGTTTCATTTTTACTTTGTATCGTGTTTAATTTTCTTTCTTCTTTTCTTTAACCTGTTTTGTAAAGGTAATCTGAGAGAAAAAAAAGAAATAAGAAGTAATTAGTATTAAAAAAATTAATGAAAAAAAAAATCAATGTTGTTGTATGACTTTTCACGTCGATTAGTAATAACTTATTACTTATAAGAGTAGTGCTCGATTAAAAAGTAAAACTTAATGAATAGTGATCGATTTAATTTATGTAAGGTTCCCACAATTATGTTGGTATAATAAATGTTGATTATGACATTTAATTTAAATAAAAGGTTTTCAGAAAAAAAAAAGGTTGGGTTAAATGAAAAGATGCAACAATCTTGCATAAGTATATTTTTTAAGAATCATTTTCTTTTAATAGCATAATTTGTCTACGTGTCAAATGTTCTTTGAACACTTGAGCGATAGTGAGTCAGGATGAGTGATTGTAAACCGTTGGGACAACCTGGGATGAGTCGGGGAATTGATGGTGACATTTGAAAATTGTAAGTGCAAAGATGACACCACAATTAAGTAATGCATAAGGTAAATTAGAGAGACAATACACAAGCACACACTAATAGCTTTATTAGAAATCGCCTTGTACAACTCAATTACAAGTTCTGCTTAATCAGCTTTACACGTCTAGTGTTACACCCTAACACACGCCACTGAACAATTCTTAAGCTACCCGCTCATGTCTCTCCACCGTCAAGTACCTTAGCAACTGCTTCGGCACGACCCAAGAACACCCTAAGGGATTTTCACCCTTCCTCTATAACAATAGCCCCCAGTGTCTTATTGGAATACCCACGACTCCATAGCTCTTTTATAGTGATCTCCACGTTCTTGAAACCCCAGTCTCCAAGGCAACATGGATATATGGACAACTTCCATATTAATAAGTACACTTTCCTTTTCTTAGAATGTACTTATTCCTCAAGGCATAAACTTGCTCCCCAAGTTTATCTCTTGTCTTTTCTCCACGGTATAAACTTGCTCCTCAAGTTTATCCCACGCCAGCTCAGCATCTCGCATCCACATGGTCTCTACCACTCTGCATGCCTCCTGATTCACTCTCTGACACACACTGCATCAGCAACTACTTCAACGACTACGTCAAGACATAAACCCTCAGTTTATTTTTCTCCATCTCAGCATATCCTTACATCCACATGGTAACCCACCACTCTGCATGCCTTATGTAGTAACGACTAATGCCTCCAGCATCAGTGACTTCGTCGCCTAGTTAGTCACGGAAGACTATTGACATCTGCAAGCTCTTCTTGCATCTTCAATCTCCCCCTTTTAGCTTTGTGTGCCAATCAAGCACAATACCCTTCTGGTTCAACAACCACGATTCCTCACCTGGAAACCTCCACATTAGATATGCCTTTCTCCCCCACGAGACTTGCACTATCTTCATCTTCATTCATAGATATGATATTCTCCCCCATGAGATATGCACCATCTACATCAGGACGTCCATCACCATGCTCTTCTCCCCCATGAGATATGCATTCCTTGGACCAGAACGTCACCACTTCTCCCCCTGCTTGATTGCATACGAAGCTAAAATATAGATGCTTAGATGTCAATACAAACATCACAGACACACCCGTCTGCTTCTTCATGAGTACTGCATCAGGCTCTGACGCATCCGCCGTACTACTTCTCGAACTACCTCTCGAACCACTCCTTGTCTTGGCTCTTTAGGCTTCGGCTTCTTCCCCTCTGCTGTAAATATGGTAGGCTCCTCCCACCCGGTCTTCACAGCTATCCACGCACGCTCCTTGAATCCTCAAACCAACAGCTTCATGTGCGCCCTCCAATGACCATACCACCAGCCATCATCCAACATGATTGTCTTCTGCATCAAACAATCGTGTACATCTTCACCTTCAAGGATCACACTAGTAACTTAGGTGACCCGCTCTGATACCAATTGTAAGTGCAAAGATGACACCACAATTAAGTAATGCAGAAGGTAAATCAGAGAGACAATACACAAGCACACACCAATAGCTTTATTAGAAATCGCCTTGTACAACACAATTACAAGTTCTGCTTAATCAGCTTTACACGTCTAGTGTTACACCCTAACACACGCCACTGAACAATTCCTAAGCTACCCGCTAATGTCTCTCCACCGTCAAGTACCTCAGCAACTGCTTCGGCACGACCCAAGAACACCCTAAGGGATTTTCACCCTTCCTCTATAACAATTGCCCCCAGTGTCTTATTGGAATACCCACGACTCCATAGCTCTTTTATAGTGATCGACACGTTCCTGAAACCCCAGTCTCCAAGGCAACATGGATATATGGACAACTTCCATATTAATAAGTACACTTTCCTTTTCTTAGAATGTACTTATTCCTCAAGGCATAAACTTGCTCCCCAAGTTTATCTCTTGCCTTTTCTCCACGGTATAAACTTGCTCCTCAAGTTTATCCCACGCCAGCTCAGCATCTCGCATCCACATGGTCTCTACCACTCCGCATGGCTCCTGATTCACTCTCTGACACACACTGCATCAGCAACTACTTAAACGACTACGTCAAGACATAAACCCTCAGTTTATTCTTCTCCATCTCAGCATATCCTTACATCCACATGGTAACCCACCACTCCGCATGCCTTATGTAGTAACGACTAATTCCTCCAGCATCAGTGACTTCGTCGCCTAGTTAGTCACGGAAGACTATTGACATCTGCAAGCTCTTCTTGCATCTTCAAAAACCAAATAGCATAACAACATTATGTGCCCAGTTTAGTGACCAGAACAAAAAAATGCTATAAAAGGGACGTTGGTCACTTATTTCTATCACAACTAAAAATTGAGGTCCCAGAGAGAATTCATAGGAAGAACGATTCTAAAAGAGAAATTTTTCGAATGAAGCCCAAAAAAGAAATATCGCAGAAATTTTTATCGGAAAACACCAGCAAAGCTTGAAATCTTCGATCTTTTATGATCAACCGAGGTCATGATGTAATTCGTGGCAAAACAATAGTTTGTATTTTAAAGAGTTTGATCCTTATTAATATAGAACTTAGAAAATCAAATAAGAATTGCTCTCTTATTATAAACTTGAGAAAATATCTCAAAACTCAAACTCTCAAACCTTAAACTATTTTAAGTGATATCACAACTCAATATCTACTTATATAAGACTTATAACTTCGTAATCCTATTAGACAACATAACTTTAGATAACTCCTAAACTTATTATGTTTCCTATTTTCATATCTCGGTAGGATTAAATCCTTTAGCTTGCATCTAAGCTTCTTTTCGTTTCAAGTTTACTTCAATTCTCTTTTAAGCTTGAACTCCAATTATAGTTCATTTCTTTGAACTTGATCCTTCCAAGCGTCTTAGTCAATATGTCTGTCTTTTGCTCGCTTCCTGGAACATGTTCAACCTCTATCAATCCTTTCTCTACACATTCTCTGTTTGCGGACTGGAACATGTTCAACCTCTATCAATCCTTTCTCTACACATTCTCTGTTTGCGGACTGAACGTTCTAAAGCAGTTGGATCAGTAGACAAAAGTTCTTTATTTTGGTTGCTTCTGGTTATGTTGGGCATGTACCTCAAAAGTCAAGAAAAAGAAAATTTTATCAGTTTCAAGTAGTAAAAAAAACTAGACTTAAATAAAATCCAATGGCAATCAAAGTTCCCCGGCAACGGTGCCAAATTCGATACGTGCTCAAATTACCCTAGCGCAACCTTACTCTCATAAAAAAGGTCAAGTTGTAGTACTTATGGATCGAATCCATAGGGAACTGGGGCACACACTAGACCTTATTGTAACTAAGCTAGGTTAAAGATTTCAAAGCAGTAAATAACAAGTAAACTTAAAACTGTGAACAAGACAATTGCTCAATTGATTGATTTGGGGTTTAACATATATGACGGAGGCATTAGAATTAGGATTTCTATTCAGGTCATAATGATTATAATGATATGAATGCTTATGTGAAATGCTTGTATGATATTAAAGAACCCAACGGTAATAATAACCGTACCACTGCCGTTTTCTAGGTTATCTATTACTATACCGGTATATCCAATGATTCACTACATGCGCAGGTCATAATCAGGAAGGCATCGATCGATGTTCTGTCGACGTATCTATCGACATAGCTTTGCGTCAATCGATCGATATCTCTATAGGAGAATCGATCGATGTGCTTCTAGTAAGCTTTAAGCGCGGATTGATAACAGGTCACTAGGTGTTTGCTAGAACATGTTGTTCGCTTGCGCCTAGCAAATCCTAGCTCAGAGAAAATAGATACAAAGATAAATCCACTATTATCATGTATAGGTTAGCTACTTCTACACAAGTATTAAGAACAATCTTCTAAGATGAATATTACAACTCAAGTATTCATATTTAGGGCTAATCCCTCAAAAGATATTTGAATCCTAAATCTAAAGGTGCTTACTCAGACATAGCTAAGTAAAACATCATAAACATTAAATAAAACTGCATAGAATAGATAGATGAGTAGAAAGTAAGAGAGTACAAGAAAGCTCTCAATAGTAACTCTATTTCTCACAACTTTGTAAAACTCTCTGTAAAACAGGGTGTCTAAAAACTCTCTGTAAAACTTGGTGTCTAAAAACTCTCTCTGCCTCAAAACACTTAGGCAAGATATAAATATTAGGTCAAAATTCGTCAGGGGCATCTTGGTAATTAGAAGGAGTCTCTGGCTTCAAGTCGGCTGTGACCAAACTGGGCTTCTGCGTGTTTACTATCGATCGATATCACTGAGTGTGTATCGATCAATATGTCTCTCTCTCCGTGTCACTTCAAGTGGTCGATATGGTCATCTCGGGTGAAATCTCTAAAATGCTCCAAAATTCTCCAAAATCAATATCTTTCCTCCAATTGCTCCTGAACCTGTAAATATGCTATCTAGACTCCAAAATGCATTAAATCTATCCTAAAACTCCTTATATACCATGGCTAAAATCGAGTCAAATTCATGGTATATGATTGTACTTTTGCCGTCATCTTGATCGACATTGTGACTCGAGTCACTGTAACCAACAAGTCGTGTAGTCCTTTCGATAGTGTTCCCAAACGTTAGACCATACCCCACAGTACCTTGAAAATATCGCAAACATTGTTTCATGGCTGCTCCATGAGACTCTTTGAGATCTTGCATATACCGGCTGAGTACCCCAACACAATAAGACAAGTCTAGGCGTGTGTGTAGTAGGTAACTTAAGCAGCCGATATTCCTTCGATAAATTGTTGCATCAATAGACCTCTCCTCTTCTGACTTCGATAGTTTCAAACCAGAGTCCATAGGCGTGTGTGCTAAGTTACAGCTTGTCATTCCTGCTTCTTCTAGTATCTTTATTGCATAACTCTTTTGACTCAGAGTAATTCCTCCTTGATGCTGAATAACTTCAATCCCAAGATAGTATGTCAATCTCCCAAGATCACTCATCTCGAATTCAGCTGACATCTCTCGTTTGAACTCGTTGATGTGAAGTACGTTTGATCCCGTGATAAACAAGTCGTCAACATAGAAGGCGTCGACTAGAAGATGCCGTTTTATACACCTTCGATACACTGATGGCTCCTTTGAGCATTTAACGAATGGAAGTTCCCTGAGAATCATGTTTAGCATTTGGTTCCAAGCTCTTGGAGCTTGACGAAGTCAATACAAAGCTTTGTTCAGCCTGTACACCTTTCTTTCGGACCCCTCTACTTCAAATCCCTCGGGTTGTGTTACCTACGCAATCTCTTTCAGGTCTCCGTGTAGGAATGCCGTCTTGACATCAAGGTGATGTATCTCCCAGTCGTGTGCAGCAGAGAGATTTATAAGCAATCTGATCGTTTCTATCTGTGCTACAGGGGCGAAGACTTCATCTAAGTCTATCCCGTGTCTCTGTACATAGACTTTTGCGACGAGTCGAGCGTTATACTTGTTGATGCTTCCATCTGAATTTTCTTTTATCTTAAATATCCACTTCAACCCGATTGGTTTGACTCCAACGGGAAAATAAACAAGTAACCACGTACCATTTTTCTCGATTAATCTCAACTCATCGATACAAGCAGCTCACCACTCTTTTGAATTTTTCGCTTCGCTGAAGTCTCTAGGTTCGTTGTTGATACACATAAGGAGAGCTTCTCCTTCTTCCTCCGCCATTCATAGTAAGAGCACATAATCATCCAAGTAAGACGGCATCTTGGTTTGTCTTTGTGACCTTCTCAACACAGGCTTTGTTTCATCTTCTTCCTCCCCATCTTCTTCGTTATCTGATATAACATTCTCTGTTTTCATCTCATCACTCTCAGACTGTTTCATTGAGGGTTCATTGATCGACTCCTCAATGATTTCATCCATTATACCGCGATTTCCGAAGTTTCCTAAGCAAGTCTTAAAGCCATCAACCGTACTCTATTTTGTGTCCTCATGCTTCCAGTTCCACCCTTTGCTTTTGCCGAAAATTACGTCTCAACTGACAATGATTCTCTGTGTCTGTGGATCAAACATCCTATACGCCTTTGATCCTTGCTCGGTCCCTAGGTGCATAAGAATTCTCGAAGTTTCTTTATATGCGGTTTCACTATTTTCTGTAGCCTATACATCCAAATGTTCGAATGTGAGCCAATTAGGCTTACTTCCTCGGAAAGCCTCATAGGGAGTCACGTCCTTTAGTACCCTTGTAGCAACACAGTTCAGTATGTATGTTGAGTGCCTTACTGTCTCTCCCCACATGTAGTTCGGAAGTTTAAAATGCTTTAGAACACTTCGAGTCATCTCCATCAGTGTTCTATTACGTCTCTCAACAACTCTGTTCTGTTGAGGTGTGTACAGAGCTGTTAAGTGGCGTTTGATTCCTTCTTGAGCACATAACTCGTTGAACTCATGAGAGGTAAACTCTCCTCCTCTGTCCGTTCTAAACGTCTGAACCTTTTGCTTTGAGTCTTGTTCAACCATCATCTTAAACCTTTTGAACTTCTCAAATACCTCGCTTTTCTCCTTAAGAAAAATAGTCCACATGAACCGTGTATGGTCGTCGATGAGTACAAGCACGTACTTGTTCCCAAGGCGTGTGCTTGGTGTTATGGGTCCGCACAAATCCCCGTGACAAGTTCAAGTGCTTTGCTAGCACGATACGTCATGGCTTGAGGGAAATTTCTTCTCGCTTATTTCCTAGAAAACACGAACTGCACACCCTTTTCTCGCTAGTAACTTGCGGTATCCCGACTACAAGCTCTCTTTGCACCATCAAATTTATAGTCTCAAGATTGATGTGCCCTAACCTCTCATGCCATCTTATCGATTCACTAGTTCTGTTGTCAGTAAGCATGTCTTCTCTTTTATTCCCATACGAACCTTATATAGTCAATTCCTTGATCTTGTAGTGCTTACTAGCAACTTCCATGTTCGATTATGCATAGTCAAGCAGTCTCCCTTTAGTCTTATATCACAGCCAGCATCTGTAGCTTGTGTTCTCCGTTTATGTCAATGAACTCGATGGATCCCTTCCCTTTAATATCGATCCGCGAATCATCTCCAAACTTTACTTTCCCAGTTATAAATCCGTTTATCATGGTGAAGTAGCGTCGATCTCCAGTCATGTGGTTACTGGCTCCGTTGTCTAGGTACCACAGGTTCTCTTGTTCATCATGAGACTCGAAGTTGCTTAGAAATACTTTATCTTCATTCAAATACATGATTTCATGCATCCTCAGCTCGTCTTCATTCTGTGTATCTTCCTTTTCATGTTCTTGTGTCTCATGTAGCTTAAGTAGTTGGTCAGGACATGACGATGCATAGTGGCCCATCTTATCACATCGAAAACACATTATTCTCGATGTATCTCTGCCTCCATAGCCACGTCCGCAACCCCTGCCTCTGTAAAACCTTCCGCCTCGTCCTCTGTTTCCCTCGTAGTCGTCGTAGTATTCTCGTGACGTATGGGAGTCAGTGTTGGTGTACATGAGTTTTCCATGGTCTTCGCGGGTCTCTTCTTCTTCAGATACTATTTCTTCATAATCTTTTAGGCGACCAATAATGTCTTCGAAACTGGTTCTAGTGATGCAACAATGTGTATGTATTTCTTACGAGGGAGACTCTTATGAAATTTCTTAACCAGTTTTGATTCTTCCATTTCATCTCCTAGAGCAGCGGATTTTGCTGATATTTCGGCCAATTTACAAACAAAATCATCAATCTTCTCGACATCTTTCATCATGAGTCTGTCAAACTCAGACATTAACGTTTGTAGTCTGGCCTCCTTGACTTGTTCTGCACCAACATGCAGTGCCCTAATAGCATCCCAGACCTTTTTCGATGTATCTAACTCACCAACTTGTAGCACCAAGGTCTCGGATATCGCCTGAAACAGCAAACCGATTGCGAATCGTTCTTGTCCTCCTCCTCCGATGCTGTCTCAACGATATTCCAAACCTTATGCACCTTCAGTACGTTCTTCATTCTAATCGACCACACGGTGTAATTTGACAAGGTTAACATTAGACACTTAACCGAAGATTCTCCTTCCTTCAGTTTCGAAGTTGTCATTATCGTCAAGTCTCCCATGGAACACAAGTTTTATCTTCGTATGAGTATCTTTGTTCTGATACCAAATATAGAACTTAAGAAATCAAATAAGAATTGCTCTCTTACTATAAACTTGAGAAAATATCTCAAAACTCAAGCTCTCAAACCTTAAACTATCTTAAGTGATATCACAAATCAATATGTACTTATATAAGACTTATAACTTCCTAATCCTATTAGACAACATAACTTTAGGTAACTCCTAAACTCAATATGTTTCCTATTTCCATATCTCGGTAGGATTAGGTCTTCAAGCTTGCATCTCAAGTTTCTTTTCTTTTCAAGCTTAATTCAACAATTAATGAAACCCTTGATGGTTTTCGATCCCTTTTTGATGATCTTGAGGGTGATAAGGGTTCTGATTTGCGGATGATACAAAGGATGGTACTGTCTCCTTGATAGATTGATTGATGGATGATGGACTAGATGGATAGAATTCGAGAATAGATGTGATCTTCAGTGTTGATCTATATACTGATCAGACACTTGTGTAGATGGGATAAAAATCGTGAGAATTACCCCACAAACAATGATCTAAGGCAAAAGTGCTTTCAGAGAATTAACTCCTAAGCATACAATTTTCAGAAGTTGAATAAGGGATTCACAGATTTGAAAGAGTCTGTAAACAAAAGGGTGAATCATTTTATTCTTGGCAACTTATGTCTTTTTATAGGTTTATAGTTTGTAGAAAACAAGACTGATTATGCAGAAAATAAAAAACATAGAAATTAGGAACGAAGACTAAAACTAAAGACTTTTGTAGAACTGAGATGTTGAATTTTTACTTGACTTTGTAGCACCCAAGGCAAGCCACGACCAGGGCTTTTTCTGACTCTATTCTGATATTTCTTGATGAGAAATGTCTTGAAATGGACTGAGGAAAGGGCTGGTCGAATTTGGCAAGAAACAAACCCATATTGAACCTTTTATGAACTTTTCCTTGGGCTGAAAATTCCCAATTTCGCCCAGCAGCTGGATCAGCTCCATCTTCAGTGTTACTTAACTCATCCAGCTCCAAAGTAGTGTCAGTCAGCTTATCTAACTCCAAAGTGGTGTCACTCAGCTGGTTTATCTCAACTTTAGTCTCCTTAGCTGGTTTTAGCTCGTCCTCAGTCTCATTAGATGATTTTAGCTCAGTATGTTCGCCAATAATCCATCCTGGTTTGTCATTTGTTGTAGAATCTGTTGGCTCAGCCATGGTTACATCACTTATATTACTAAGTCAAGCATTTGTCGAAAGTTCATTTTTGCTCTTTGAAGGTAATTCTTCAAGGATTGCGTTCTTAAGATTTTGCATGTTATATGTAAAGTATTGTAGAATGTAATACATTATTGTGTTGTGTTTGATATGATAATACAAGATGCATATATAAAGTGATAACATTAACATAATGTTAACACTAGATAATGTTAACTTTCCTAAACACTTAATGTAAATATGCTAAGAATATCTTGATATTAACTTGATCTTCAAGTCTTTCCTTTTAGTCTTGAGGGTCATCTTGAGTTACACGGACTTCACAGTCTTGGTCCATAAGATAAACATCTTTCAACTCATCATATCTTTGATACTCCCCTGCACGACAAATGTGGGATGCAACATGCAAATTTGCAATCACAAAACAGACCACGTATGTCGTGGACACTATGTCGAAGAAAAAAAATCAATAAGTTCCTCAGGGAATAAACTTTAACTTAGACAATAAGTAACGAAAAATTGGAATACATCATGTGGGTGCAACTGCAGCGGCAAAAACAATTGTCTATAACTTGGACAGTCCATGAACCGGACTAAAACTAACCTAAGAACATGAGCAACTAAGACTCCCTAGTAATGGTTAAACTATAACCAAAATATTTTAAACTATGGAAATCAATAAAAAATTGGAAAATCTTTTGACCTAAACTATAGAATTTATCTGAATAAACAACCGTGAGAATCCAATCTTTTGACCTAGAGACTTTTTTAAAACATCTCTCAATAACCCGTCGACCAAACCATAAGAAAAAATATCTCAAGTAATATAAAACAGTGTTTTTAAAACCGGACCGACCCGATAGTTGGATCAGGTTCGACCATGAAGCAGTTATATAACCGGGTTGGATCTAATGATTGGTTCGATCATGAACTGGTCATGTATCAGGATTGTATATCATAGTTATTAAACTGATAAACCACTAAGACTATCAAAAACCTATAAATCATCCATATGAACATAAAACTAATTTATATTTATAATGTTTTATATTTAGAGTTTATTTATATTTAATTATGTATTATATTTACTAATTTTATTTTAAAATTTAAATACTAAAATATATTAAACCATAGTATTGAACCCGGTATAATCCGGTCAAACCATATTGAACCATAACCCAAAATATTTTCGGTTCAGTTTTTGGTTCGGTTTTAAAAACACTGATAAAAACCAAAACCACAAAAATACTCGATTGACTTTATGAAAACTGGTTCACGTAGAGGTTGACATCTGCACATCGTCACCATCATCATCGTTAGGCCACTCTTCCTCTTCTCCAATAATTATAGCCACCATGACGATCACCAGTGCAAGAACACTTTTTTTTGTATGCGGAATACAAGATATATATATATATATATATATATATATATAGTAATAATATTAACATAATGTTAACACTAGATAATGTTAATTTTCCTAAACACTTAATGTAAATATGATAAGAATCTCTTGAAATTAATTTGATATTCAACTCTTTCTTTTTAGTTTTGAGGGTTCTCATGAATTTCATGGACTTCACCATTTTGATCCATAAGATACACATTTTTGGTCCAATATATATCTAATAGTATATTATGTGCATTTTAGCATGTTCAAGTCAATGTGTTTACATCAAAACGTGAATTTATCTTAAGTAAAGCTAACCTGAGAAGTTTAAAATGTTAATGAAATGAGTAATGAACAAGACTAAAAAAAAGAAAGTACAAGATTAGGCGAACGAATTGAATAAGAAAGTTTCTTGCATATTTGAACAGGAATGAATAAAGGAAAATGAGAGTTATATGTATTTTGGCTTTCGGCCATATGCAATATTCTTATCGTGTTTTGGTTTCGGGCCGTATGTTGGCTTTGGACCGCCTATGTTGGTTTCGGACCGTGAGGGGCATTTGGGCGTATAAAACTCTTGCTTAGAGCTGGGCAAATAAACCGAACCCGAAAACCGAACCGAATCTGACCCGGTAAAAATGAATCCGAACCGATCCGAACCCGACATAAATACCGAATGGATCTTGTTTTTTGGTATTTCGGGTTATGGGTATTATCCGAACCGAACCCGAATCTAAATGGGTATCCGATAGAACCCGAAACATTCAAAATCCCTGAAAGATCTTATACTAAACATGATCTCAATTCCTAACATGTATTCAAAATACATTAAGATACATTGAACATCTAAAATATTTATTTATTACATAAATGTTGGTGGTTCTATTATATGAAAGTTGATGGTTAAAGGTGGCTGTTGAATTTTGAAATATTTAGATTTAGATTTTGTTTTCATTAGACAATGTTTCTCATTTTATGAGGTCGTGGTTTTCGTTTTATGATTTTATATATTTGGTTTTCTTTTTATCGATAAACATGTTTCCCTTTCGTTTGATTTTGAATGATCATGATTGATGTTCATTTCTTATTTTTAAATTGATTTTTTATATTTTAGTTACAAAAATGTACAAATTAGGTATTTGAAACAAAAAAAAACAAATTTTACTTATGTTTTGGTTGCAAATAGGTACAAATCATATATTTTTAAACCGAAGAATCGATTGGGATCCAAACCCCGATCCGAACCCGATCGAACCCGATCTGGTCCCGAACCGAACTTTCAAATAATCCGAATGGGGCTGATTTTTATAAACCCGAAAAACCGAAATCCGATTAGATAAAACCGAAACCCGATTGGGACCCCGAATGCCCATGCCTACTCTTGCTGTTTGACGTACAAAAGCTGGCATTGCAACAGCACAGCTAATGATGACCTAGAAAAAAGATTCACAATACAAAAGGAGTAACTTTTTTTAACGGATATCATTTAACATGCTCATGAAATGACTTTCAGTTTGCCATTTTGCATGCCCAATATTTACTGAGATGAAGTGTTTAGCGAATGGTTTTATGAGTCTGCACTAATATTTATGCTTACCCTGCATGTCATGACTCGCTAGTTTTTTTTTTTTGTTTAGATGAAGTGCATGTCATGACTCTCTAGTTTCTTACATCCCTTTATCCAGATTGGTGTCAACTGATTATGTGTTCAATTTTTTCAAATTTTACCCACATTCTGTGGTCGGAGGAGGGAACAACATTTAAAAAGAACACTTCATTGCTAGAATTGAAGATCATGAACGAAACAAGTGAAGATGACTGGTAAACTTCTTCTTTTTTGTCTTTTTAGCTACATGTAAGTATTATAAAACTGACTAGGCGCAATATGCGCATGATCATGCCAAGAGCCAAAAGTTCTTATGAGTCTTGGTGTTTAAAACATAGCCTCCGTTTTGACCTTTCTTCTGTACGCCAACACAGGTGCATTTGCTGTTTTCGATTAAATATTCAGCAGTGTCTACTCCTTTTGGTCCTCTAATAGACCCTCCAGGTCTCCTAGATCTGTCAATACACAATCCTCATATCATTCTATGTTTAAAAGAAATCGTCACTTGAAACTTCAAAAAAAAAATTAATATTTTTAGAATAAAATATATGTGTATGCGGGACATTTTTACTGAAGATTGCGGCCGGTTCATGGTTAATGTTCTCAAATATGTCACAATTAATGATTTTAATTCTATATATATATATATATATATAGAGAGAGAGAGAGAGAGAGAGAGAGAGAGAGAGAGAGAGAGAGAGAGAGAGAGAGAGAGAGAGAGAGAGAGAGAGAGAGAGAGAGAGAGAGCATACCCTAAAAGGGAGGCTGAGATTGTCCTGCGTTGGCCAATGATGATAACATCCACCCCAAGTTTGTCTCCATGAAGAAGAATAGATGCAGCTTTGTTTCCTTCCGTTGTAATACACTCGGTGTGCACACGCACCTTCGGCTGAGCGATTTCACATATCCGTTTCATCTGTTCAAGGAAATTCCCTTCTCCTTGACCAATCTCAGATGCCAAAGATGAAGCTGCGATTGTAGTGTTAGCGTTAGCATTAGCAGCTCCCGGTGAGGACCCGCTGTTGCTAGAGGAGGAGGAGGAAATGGAGCTTGGTAATCTCAAGAAACTTGAGAAAGCGTTTTTCCACGAGCCACCATTGTTTTCAACATTGACAAGGATGAGCTCGTCCTGCTCGAGCACGGCGTGTGAAAGAGTGTATTGAAGAGCAGCTGCAGATTCACGGGTCGGGTCAGCGATCACCATGATCTTGCGTGATTGTGGTGTTGAAGATAATCCTCTACGACTGTCTTCCATGCCCTTTGCCTGTTCTACCTTTTTTGCTTATTTCGTGACCATTTTTATGTCATTTCACGCTTTTCTTCTTGTTTCAAATGGGTTTTTATTTTCTTTTGATCAGGGGAAATTTAAGGTATCAAATGGATTTGTTGCGACGGTTTGTGTTCATGTTTATCTTCTGTGTGTTTCTTAGGGACGCTACCCTAGATAAAGGTGAGAGAGAGAGAGAGAAACATAATTGTGGTTCTGGTAGTTAAATGTTGCTATTTTTGAGGAATACGTTACTTTTGTTTAAGTTATTTTTAGGCATTACCAACTTCCGACACAACAACACCTCCAAACCCTAAAGTCAAACCAATATTATTTCCTTTATACGTTGTGTTTTTTTACTAAAAATCAGAACGAAAATTTCAATAACCAGCCAAAATTATATGAAAGTTTAGCAAAATTAAACCGATTTCTAACTGTAAAAAAATTATTTGGTAGAATTTTCAAAACCGAACTAACCGAATTAACCGAATATTGTACCAAACTTTATTTCTGGTTAATTCGATAATATGTATGTTAAACCGAACTAACCTACCCGAACTTAATAGTCCAGATTAACCAGACCCGCATGCTTAGTTTTAGGTATTGTTTTGATAAAACCAGACCGAAGTATAAACCATTCATAAAAACTAAAAAAGAAGTAAATGTTAATTAAAACCTCTTTAGAAATTGCTGACACTTAGATGAACAAAGTTTGACCACATGAAATTGTTACCATTCACAAAAGTTTGGCCACATAAAACTGTTACCAAAACGAAATGGTTTAGTGTTACTATAAGAAGGCGTCACCTCCCTTATATTCAGCACACACATTACCTAGTTTTCTATGAAGAAAACGGTTTTTCCTTTACATCTATAAATAAATTTATGCATTACTGTATTTAAAATCTCCCAAATTATATCATCTTTATATTACATTACTCGAATTCCAAATAGGTATTCTGTTTTCAACGATCTTTTTGTTTTGATGCGGTTTTTTGTTAAAACTTCTTGGTTTTCTCTCCAACAAAAATGAGTGATTTTAATCAAAATTTAAAATAAAAGTTTATTGTCTTTGTGTAACTTATGTTTCAAGATTTTCCCTCTAAGTTCAATCCCAAATGACGGGACTCAGGAGATGGGGGAAAGTTCAGGTGGCGCCCATGCAACGATGACGATATCCAACAAAAATCCTCCTCATCAGCCGATGGAAGTTGATCTGCCTCCCCAAAGAGGTAATAGAGTTTCTAGTGTCTCGAGTTTGCTTCCAGTTTTGATATTCTGAATATTAATATTTGTTGTTTTTAACATGTCAAAGAGGCAATGATGGTATTCCAACAGAAGAGTAACTGATTTAGAACACTTGCGAAGATCAACATTCTCCCAAACATCATCAAGAAAATAAATTAATCGTGTCTTAATATCTGAAAGATCTTTGCACCTTTCTCTCTTGCTTGTTCACATCCTATCTGAAAACCCAGTCTTCTCACTAAATGGACAAATCTATAAGAGTAAGTAGATGCTGATTCTAGTTGTTAAGCTTGTGATATCGTTGTAGGGTTTTTGTGGCTGGTTAACTTGTAAATAAAATTACCTGAATGAATCTAATATCTCTGGTTTGAGTAGATTCAAACATTCGCTACAGACACACACACATATATAGGAGAAATATTAGTGTTAAATGAGTAAGATAAAAAATACAACTCAGTCCAGTTCAGGAACTGAACCAAAAAAGTGCTTCCATTCCTCCATGGTTCGTGTTGGATAAATGATTGTGCTTGATTTAACAATTATTTCATGTTTATTAACATGAATTTATATAACTTATCAGTATTGTAGAAAACATGATTGCTATTTATAATAATCATAAAAATAATATATATAAAAACAAAAAATATATTAAATTAAACTAGAAGTCTTTAAACAATATTCAGCGAGAGGTTAAATCAACTCTATAAATGTATTATACTATGCATGTCCCATATGTATTGATCTCAATATATTATACCTGCATATTGTTTTTTTTTATCAGCACCAGATATTATACCATGCATGAGGATGTTAGATTTTGGTAGGCCTAAGATTTTAAACCAAACCGAACTTCCAAAACCGAAAATTTTGGTTAGGTCATCCAGAAGTTTGGTTTGATATTGTAGGTTTCCTAAAGAACTTCAATTCATTTATGTTTTGTTCAACAATCTGTTACTTTGGTTTTCTTCTTAAAAGAATTATAACTATACCAAAACCAGAACTATACTAACTAAATTTCCAATAACCAGCCGAATTAATATGAAAGTTTAACAAAATTAAACCGATATCTAACTGTAATAAAGAAATTTGGTAGGATTTTCAAAACCAAACTAACCGAATACTGTACCAAACTTTATTTCTGGTTAGTTCGGTAATGTTGAACCGAACTAACCAAAAACTGAACTACCCGAACTGAATAGTCTGAATTAACCAAACCTGCATGCTTAGTTTTTGGTAATTTTTTAATAAAACCGGACCGAAGTATAGACCTTTCATAAAAACTAAAAAAAAAAGTAAATGTTAATTAAAACCTCTTTAGAATTTACTGACACTTGGATGACCAAAGTTTGACCACATGAAAATGTTACCATTTACGAAAGTTTGACCACATAAAACTGTTACCAAAACGAAATGGTTGAGTGTTACTATAGGAAGGCGTCACCTCCCTTCTATTCAGCACACACATTACCTAGTTTCGTTTGAAGAAAACAGTTTTTCCTTTACATCTAATAAATAAAATTTTCATTACTTTATTTAAGATCTCCCAATTTATATCACCTTTACATTACACTACTTGAATTCAAATAGTTATTATGCTTTCAACGATCTTGTTTTTTATGCGGCTTTTGTTAATATTTCAGGTTTTTCTCCCCAACAAAAATGAGTGATTATAATCAAAACGATAAAGGTATAAACCCGATCAGCGAGACCTCGTCTCAAACCAACTTAGGAACTGATCCTCAGTCTGACGACGATCTGGTGGTACCGTTGAAAGAGTGTCTGCAAGGATAGGAAGAGATATTCCACCGCTCGATATGGAATGCATCAGGCCATTTTCTAATTTTTTCAGGACCCCAAATCTTGTTCATTTTCCTATTAGAGTAGCATCTCCAGGATTCGGTACTCTCTCTCCATCGTTGCAATCTCCAAATATGTTCACTAACTCTTCTTCACAGGTATACAATGTGTTCAATAAGTTTAATATTGATCTCTGCATGTGATATTTATTAATATATGATAAAACTAAATGTTTATTGTCTTTGTGTAACTTATTTTTCAAGATTATCCCTCCGATTCCAATCCCGAATGATGCGACTCAGGAGATGGTGGAAAGTTCAGGTGGCGCCCATGCAACAATGCTGATATCCAACAACAATCCTCCTCATCAGCTGATGGACGTTGATCTGCCTCCCCAAAAAGGTAATAGAGTTTCTAGCATGTCTCGAGTTTGCTTCCAGTTTTTGTTTTCCAAATATTAATATTTGTTGTTTTTAACATTTCAAACAGGCTCTGATGATATTCCAACGGAACAGTCAGTTGATATCACATCTCATGAATCTAATGTTGATCCCATTGGTGCTCCTTTACTCCTTTCTTTTTATTCTACAGTTGTTGCTGAAATAGATGCCATGAACCTCATATTCCTTAAAAGTGGTAGCGAAGATGATGACAAGGACAAATAAAACAACCAAAAGGAAGACAAAGACAGAGATCACAACATTGTTGTCACACCTACATCCCGAAAGGGAAGGTATCAAATTAACATTGAATAATCGATAATAATAATAATAATAATAATAATAATAATAATAATAATAATAATAATAATAATAATATTAATAATAATAATAAACTTAAAATCTTAATTAAATTGCATAATTAGTATATTGAATAATAAGTTTGACCTGAATTACATGATGTACAAAATCTTGTACTTATCCCCGTCATTATGATTCTAATTCTTTAAAGATTTTGAATTCTTGGTTTATAATAATTAATAATTTTAAAAGTTCGATAAATTAAGAAATTTAGACCTGAAAAATGAGGAGAGAGTTACTGAAAAGGACGAACATCGCACCTAGAAACCTCCGTTTAGCTGGCTCTTCAAAGTGTCCTCTCAAACATATTCTAAGCTCTCTCCCACACCAATTTATCCACTTTCATCTTCGTCTTTTCTCTTATCTCCTTACAAACTTCTTCGGTACATGTTGTGAATACAACCTTGGATCGATTATATGCAATAGGCGGCGGGACTCCAGCGTTCACCGTATATAAAAAAATTAATAACTTTTGTTACAAATAAACCATATAAACACTCAGTTTCTTGTATGGAAAGTAACTGATTTAGACTACTTACCAACACTACAGGAAATGTGAGTACTAATAGCAGAATATGATAGCTTTTTTTCGATTGTGCTATGGTTGATATACCTCTTACTTTTAGATAGCGTTTCCGAAAATGCAAACGCTATGCAAAACTAAAGCGGGAAAATAGTTGATTTTCCCTCTCACCCTTGTTTCACTTTTCCTCACTCCATTTTGTTTGCCTCCAAAAGTCTAAACCCTAAAACAAAAATTTTAAACAAAACCCCTAAACTCTAACTAAAAATTTAAACTCTAATATTTTAATATCAAATCTCAAATTTAACTTAGAATCTTAAATATAAACCCAAAATTTAATATTTTTTAGAAATTAACCTCAAATCTTAGATCAATACCCCCAAACCTTTAACTTTCAAACCCTCTACCCAAACCTTTATTCTAAACTCCAAACTTGAAAACTAATTTTAATTTTTAATCATATACCCTAAACTATAACTAAAATATTAAAATTCCAATTTTTTATTATTTTTTAAAATAATCATATACCATAACCTCTAATTAGAAATCTTATTGTCTATGTATATATATATTTATATATCATATCCTAAATTAATTATATATCCGAACTCTAACTAGAAATCTTAAAATTATAATCATTCTATTATTTTAAAACATTTTAGTTTCAATTTTTAAATCTAATACCATAAACCTAAACTCTAAATGTATATCATAACACAAATCATATACCCTAAATCATATCACATATACTCTTAACTTAAGTTCTGATTTTTAAATACAAAGTAAATATAATCAGTAATTAGAATATAATTTAGTTTTTATATAAATAAAATTAGTTAAACAATAAATTATAATTTCTAAAACAACTGTATTAAAAATGGTTTTTTGATTGTGATTAATTTTCGATCATTGATTGTTTTTGATCTTGTGGCCAAAAATCAATCTCAATATATCTATTCAAACCTCTGTCTCAGGATTGTGATAAACCTAAAATCACAAAATCATCAGATCTACGCACAAAGATTGACTCTAATTAGCCTCTCACGATTCAAACTGTCTCAGTTCAACCCTCTCTCTGTCTATCTCTCTCAGCCATGATGAAAGCTTGGTCGACAATGCTTGATGCCGGACCAGTGATGAGACGACGACTGGGAGAGGAGACGACGACGAGGAGAGGAGACGACGATGGGAAGAGGAGACGCGACGGGGAGAGGAGACGAGAGGAGAAGACTAGGGCGTAAAATGATTTTCAATTTTTTAATTAATCATGGGGGCATAAGGGTAATTGATACCTTTAATGAAACCTATTTCTGTGACTTTGGACCCTGAGTACTAGTTTAGGAAGAAAAACTTGGATTGATGCTACATGGGTCATTTTCTCTTTAAAAATTACAAATATTCGAAATAAGTAATCCATTTTAAAAATATAAAATCAATTTATAATTATATATATATATATTAAATATTCGGGTAAATAAAATGATTTAATAACACGAAATATTTGCTATCTTTGTAGGGCTTTTTGCAAAATTGACTCAAAACTCAAAGTCAAACACAAAACTAACCTATGATTTTTTGATTTTTTTTGTCCTTTTCACCCCACAAGTTCACATTATTCACGAAAATGCCATTAATTTTTTTTTCTTTCTTTTTTTGAAAATGACATTTTTACTCTCTCAACCTCATCATCTTCAAGTATTTACAAGATTACCATTGCCATCAATACCCTAACCACCATGAACAACCAATTTGAAACTTTTAATGCATCTCAAATCGATTTACACTCTCTTTTTCCCAATTGTTATGAACTAAAAACAACATCTCTTTCACTTTGTCTCCATATTCATCCAAAAAACTCAAGTTTTTTATTATAAATTTTTTATGGTTGATAGAACCATTCAAGCTTATGATTCTTGGTGGGTTACTTTCGTTTGAGGTTTTATGTAGTTGGAGAAGACTTATGTGTGCTAAAGAAGTCATCTCACTAATTTAAGGTATGAAATTGAATTTTTTTCCAAATCTGTTCGCCTAGAAGACTTACAGGTAAGTCTTGTGGCTGTAGAAGACTTACCCGTAAGTCTTCTGGCTGTAGAAGACTTAAGGGTAAGTCTTCTGGCCAAACTGGATGACTTACTTGTAAGTCGTCCAGTTTTGTTTGTTAAAAAAAATACTTCAGACGACTTACCAGTAAGTCGTCTAGGATAAACGTGTTAGTTTTGCATTTGACCGAATTGTGTCAGATATTTGACTTTTTTCTGGACAACTTACTTGTAAGTCATCTCTGGGAAAACAGAAAAATCAATATTTTATTATTTCTAGATGACTTACAAGTAAGTCTTCTCAGGTTAGTTTTGCAATTGAAAAATAAAACTTAAATATTTAATTTTTCCTAAGACTAGTAAGTCGTCCAGTCAGACGACTTAAGTTAAGTTGTCCAATTTTTTTTCCTGAGATTCTGGTCAAACCTTGCTTATCTCAGACGACTTTCAAGTAAGTCGTCTGACTGGACTACTTACAAGTAAGTCGTCTAGGAAAAATTAAATATTTAAGTTTTTATTTTCCAATTGCAAAACTAACCTGAGAAGACTTACTTGTGAGTCGTCTAGAAATAATAAAATATTGAGTTTTTTTTTGTTTTCTCAGAGGCGAGTTACAAGTAAGTCGTCCAGGAAAAGTCAAATATCTGACACAATTCGGTCAAATGCAAAAATAACCTGTTTATCATGGATGACTTACTGGTAAGTCGTTTGGAGTTTTTTTTTTAACAAACAAAATTGGACGATTTACAAGTAAGTCGTCCCATTTAAAAGTCAATTGCAAAAATGACCTCTCCAGACGACTTACTAGTAAGTCTTTCAGATGACTTACTAGTAAGTAAGACTTACTAGTAAGTCTTCCAGACGACTTGATGTTCAGTAAACTTTTATTTTCTCTAAAACTATAAAGACTTTTTTTAACTTTTTCTTATTAATTCTTGTATATTAATCAATACTAGGGCTACTAAATGAAATTTATAACATAATTGGTGATATTTATGAGGTTACCAACATTCATGTTAATCAAAGATTATAGCAATTGTAGAAGACTTACAAATAAGTCTTCTGATAAGTCTTCTACATAGAAGATTAACCAGACGACTTATTGGTAAGTCTTCTACAGAAAATATACGAGAAGACTTTCATTTTGTAAATTTGACTAACTTGTATTTTTAAGTTTTCTACACTAGTTATTAAGATGAGAATAAGGCTATTGGACTCCACTTGATATGGAAGAAGACTTCGTGAAAAAATTTACTGGAAAGTCGTCTAGCAGAAGACTTTCATTTTTTGTAAATCTGACTAAATTTTCTTGAGAATCTTTTTTAGATAAATTGTTGTAAGTTAATGAGAGAAGTTGTTTCATTTTGTATATTTTTGCATATGAGAAATCCAAAGATGAAGAAAAGACCACTGAATTTTATTGTTTCATTGATGTGTTGAATCAAAACAAATAATGTCTTCAGACAATTACAATCAGGCAAAAGCATTTGACCATAAACAAAGTTAAATTATCATTTGATTTCACTTCTTTAACCTCTCAACATCAAGTTGTATCTACATCCCACACACCATGTTTAATAATCAGCTCAACAAAAGCTTTATGCTCATGTACAATGATTTATAACATTTTTCACATTATATAGTATTATCAGCAAGTCAGAATGAAAGAGCTTCTGACCGCAACTCTAACTGCACCCACCACACTCAGTTGCCTTGGCTCTGCTCTCAACCCTGCTTTCAGGCTGTCCAAGTAAGTTTCTTTTATGGGACAATCTTGTGGCAGCATCAACCATTAGACTCGCCATGTCTCTGCTGTTTGTTAGTTCTTTTAGAACCGTACAAGAGCTTAAAGAACCAGAGACTAGTCTGTTTAGTAATATCAGTATCTCTCTCTCATCAATAGCGTCCTGTTAAAAAGGCAGATCCCATTATTTACTTGTATAATTACTAAACCATCAAAAAGACACTAAGAAAGAAGTAAGAGAAAAGTGGAAACCTTTGAAGGGCTTTACGGCAATGGAGGAGGAAGGGATAAGTGGCTGAGGTGAATGAAACCCCCATGGCCATAAGCGAGTGGACTTTGAGCTCCTCCGATCTATTCCAGAAACAATTTGGTCATGCTGCAACATAAAAAAAAGTCAGTGACGTTGTTGTAAGGAAGATTGAAGCTGTCAATTCAACACTTATCAGCAAAAAACTCAGTGATGTTGTTTAAGGAAGATCCATGTTCATTAGTTGCAGAATGGAGACAAGAAAGCTTCACCTTTTCGAGAGAGACACTTCCTCCACCATAAACCAAATCTATCTTTCTCTTCACCTACACAGAAGAAAAAAAACAACGATATTTTGATTAAACAGAAGAAAAAAAACAGAGATGGGAAGTGAGCAAAAAAAAAATCATTGTTCGTCTACATCCTCCTCCGTAAGCTTCTTCTCCATCCTCTTCCACCAAGAACAAAAAAAAAATATGAATCAAAACATTCACACACACACACACACACACAGAATGGACAAAGAGAGAGAGAGGTAACCGTGAGAGAGGTCCGGCGAGAAAGAGAGAGACGCGGGAGAGAGAATCCGGTGGGGACCTGAAGGCAAGCAAGAGAGAGGAGGAAGCGTGAGAGAGGTTTGGCAAGAGAGAAAGGTTAAACCATGAGAGAAAGCTACAGAAGATGATGAGAAGAAAAGCGTTCATGAAGATGAGATGAGGATGGAGAGGCGTTCATGAGAAGATTAGATGAGGAGGGAGGGCGTCGTGAGAGAGAAAAAAATAAATAAAATTAGGGTTTTGTATTTTGATATAATAAAGGTAAATATATTATTATGTAAATTTTCAAAATTTCTTTTTTTTTTGTTTTTTCTGAAAAATTAATATGCAGGAGGGAAAATAAAATTTTCTAAAAATTTTAGGCAGGAATTTTAGGAGAAAATATTGTAAGTCGTCCAGTCGTCTAGAAGACATACTTATAAGTCGTCCAGTCGTCTGGAAGACTTACTTGTAAATCGTCTAGACCCTAAATTTAACATCTAAACTAAATTGACTAAATTAACTAACTAACCACGTTATAAAATCAAATTAAACTTCAAAAGTGTTTACTATACACATAAATAAACACACTTAGTAAATTTTAAAATTTTCAAAAAAATATTTAGACTTTCCAAAATCTAACCCTAAGAACACATACAATACTACAACATATGTTTGACAAAATCTAAACCAAAAAATATCATGACTCACTAATTTCACTCATCTATGTTGAAAACAATTCACTTTTGTTATATTTTAATTTATATCACTTTTAACATATCTTAATTACAAGATTTCAATTTTTCACTCATCAAAATATTTTTTTAAAAATTTATAAATTATTTTTAAGATCAACTATACCAGACGACTTACTGGGGTTAAAAACGTAAAACAAAATCTGTTTATTTTTTGTTGGTCACAAGGGGCTGGTTGTAATTTCAATAGTTTTTTAAATTACTTTTGCATTTGATTCAAGTTTGGATATACTTTTGCATTTGAAATCAAGTTTTGAGTCATATTTGGCAATTTTCCCATCTTTGTATAACATATTGCTATAGATAACTTCAGATTAATGAGTATTAATAACAATTATAACATATATATATATATTTATATATACTAGGGTTGGCCCGCCCAATGGGCGAGATATATTTTATTTATGATTTAGATTATTGTTTTTTGTACGATTTTGTGGTTATTGTTTTAGATTTGCATTTGCAATATATGATAATGATTTTTGTATGTCAGTAAATTTAAGGTGAGGAGGAATCATATCTGAAAAATATATTTTGTTTGTTTATAATAGTTTTTTGTCCAAAAAAACAATAGTTGTTTCTATATTAAAGAGACTTGACATTGATATGCTGTGAGGGTTTCAAATGGTCTTTATGTGGTAGTTTTTTTGTGTATGCTATAAGAGTAATTACTTTTTGTGTTGAAATCATAGTCTTTCAACATGCTATTAGAGTGGAAAAGGTGATTATTCGAAGTTGCATGTCTTATTAAAATTATAATGTTATATTGAATCTGAAGAAGGTAGTAAAGCAAAGGTAACCAAAATAATAAAACATTAAAACCGGAAAGCGTAAGAATTGAGTAGTGGTTGATGAGTGCAGACACTTGTTATTCAACGTAAAACCAACTCCAAAAACTTTTCCATGTTTTTCAAATTATTGAAATGACACTTTCTTGGTGGCATAATAAAGATCATATTAGTTCGATAAAAATTCTTTTTCAATATAAAAATGTTGCGTAATGAATTTTTGGTCAGTATTGATATATAGTATTTTATTAATTTAAGTTGTTGGTTAGTTTGTTTGTAAGTAATTTTTGTTTTTATTTTTGTTTCTATGGCATCATCATGTGAGTTGTTATGCTTTGAATAATTAGTATCTAACAACTAATGTATATGACTCTTTTTGGAATTCTCGTCAGCGTAAGGCCTTTGCATAATTTTTCAAAAAGGAAATCTCAACTTTGGTGAGAAATTGGCAATCCAAACATTAGCCATCCAATTGAGTTGGAATGGTGTTCCGGATTGGAATGTTGTTCCTAGTGTTCATTTGTCTCTTTTCTTAAGTTTATTGTTGGGTGACACTTAGTTTTGGTAAAATAAGCTTTTATTGTTTGTTAGGAACAAATATGAACATCTCTGAACCGTTTCTTGTTTGAGCTTAACTCTTACGCATATGATTTCAGATTCTAGGCGGAAGAGATTCATAATGGTTTCTATGTTCCATTCGGTAGATGGAAGTTGCTTTCGAACAAAACTAAATATTCTTTGTTCAACAAACAGAAAGGATTATTATTTTTTTAAAAAACAACTGACATACTTTCTTAACCTGAAAAACATAATATTTGATTTCCATTACCGAGGTACTAAAACTTTTACATGGTTGGCAGAGATTTTAATCTTATTTATAGCGTAAACTATGTATATATTATGCCCGTATCTGTATATTTTTTATTTGCCAAAGATTGTTGTAAAGAAATATTCATTTCAGTCTTTTTAGTTTTCTTATTTTATTTATATAGATAAGAAAATTATTTACAACCAAATAAATGGGAATATAATTTCTTATAAGATTTCAACTACATGACATAGAATCTACGTTTTGACACATCAACACTTATTATTTTACCACCAATTAGCATCATAATTTTTTTTTTTTGTTATTTACTTGATGTATTTTGCTTTATGTAAAATTTGATTTTCATAATAAAATATAAGCTGGTATGAGTTATCAGCGGTAAGATGCGTTTATGAGAAAAATAAGAGTTGCTTTCGACATCTTCAAGACATTTCTATATTTTTATATATAATAACATATAGACATATATATATGCTTTTAACCCAATTGTATTTATCTTCTAAACTAACTATTTTATTTTTTCTTCTATAAACATAATATGTTTTCTTTTAACATATAGTAAAGTACATTAGAAATTGTTTTATGTTAACCAATTGATGATTATCTATGTCAGATACTCAAGACAGTATGGAACTCGGTAGCATAAGTGAAATTATTTTTGAGTCAACAAAAGTAAATGGCAGCATTATTTTCTTTTTTTAAACTATTAAAAATATGATGGCAAAAATCCCTAGCAGTAGCATATGTTACTCGGTGTCGTGCCTACTGAAGAAAAAAATAGATAAGACCAAGGTCACAACACAACCGAAGTTTTTTTTTGTTTTGGTCTTAAAACAATAACTAGCCTCTGACCCGCGCGCCCGCGCGGGTGACATATTTTTCTTTATTTTTCTTTTTAATTTTTCATTCATGTGTTATATAATTTTACATAAGATGAGTTCCATATTATAATATGTATAAAACATTTTCTTTTTTCAGTTTGTATGGTGTAAATATTATCTAAAGTGTTTGAATATAAAATGAGTTCCATATTATAATATGTACAAAAAAATTTCTCTTTTCAGTTTGAATGGTGTTTATATTATCTTAAAGTTTTATGATATGTGCAATGTAGTGTATCATATATTTTTCATAGTCTATACTCTCAAAAAAATGTTTATTAAATAGTAAATAATATTATGCAATATATTTACTAATTTTACAATGACAAAATCTATGTTAGTTAGTATAATAATTTTTTTACATAATTTAATAATCTTCAGTTTATTTCCTTAAGTAAAAAAACAAAGAACCAAATGAAAATAAATTGTGATTTTGGAAGCCCAATATCGTGATACAATTTGGGCTTTAATAACAATATTGATTTTGGCTCATACGAACAATGTTTCATCGAAGATTCTTTAGGGTTCTGTTATAATTTTTTTCAGGGAACAAACTGTTTTTTTTTTTATGTTTCCAAGTAAAAAAAGAATTGACTTTTCATCTCTCTAGGAAAAAGTAGATCGTCTAATTTTTTTCCTTTTCTCCTTAGCTATCGTTTCTTCTAGATTCACACCCTCTTCTGATCAGTTTTTTCTAACAAAACATCGATTCTGCTAGCAAAGAAAGGTTTGGATTTTGGTCAATCTTGAATTGTTTTTAATGATCTCGCTGTTATGTTTTGATTATGATATATTGATAGTTATCTTCGATCTGTAGATTCACGGTTTCAAGGAAGCTTTCTTTCTTACACAAGTGTTTCATTAGAGAAAGGTAAATCTTATTGTTTAATTTTTCTTCTATATAAATCTCAAGGTTTTTTTGATATTGTAATCAGAATTGAAGATTCACAATTCAAGATAAGGGTCTCATCTTAATCGTCGTATGGGTCTTATGTTATATTGTGTTTACTTGCAGATATAGGAATTTTCAAAATAGAAGAACAAAAATGGACATTGCATACATAATGGACAGAGTGGTCGGCTAAAATTGTGATGGGCATATTAGAATCGCCTGCTTTCAACAAAACAAAAAGATAAAGTTAATTTCTTCACTCTAGTATCTGTAGAAGATAGAGATTTGATTAGCTTTCAGATTTTGGCATAAAGATTCTGAGTTTGTTGAATGAAATTTACTCGAGTATTGAAGACCTGTATAATAATTTACATTTTTTTATATTTTGCAGAGACCAACTAAGCTCTGGATTAGCAATAGGTTTCGATGGGATACACAGAGACGGCTCCAGTTTGAAGAACAGGGAAAAAGTCTTGCATTACTCTGATCGGTAAGAAATGGTAAATAGTCTCCTTTATTTTTTTGTTTCATTTCTTCACTCTACTAACTGTAGAAGATAGATATTTGGTTAGCTTTCAGATTTTGGCATAAAGATTCTGAGTTTCTTGAATGAAATTTAATTGAGTATTGAAGACCTGTCTTCTAATTTACTTTTTTATATTTTGCCGAGTTCAATAACTCCCCATTCCCCTCTCAGCAAGTCACGTTAAACTCGGTACATGAGGGTACGTTTGCAAGTAGCCTGGATCTTGTTACCCTATAAAAACGTTCATGTTGGAATGAAGTAAAGCAAAGAACTATAATTATTAGAAAAAACTATAAACTAAACGTTACCCATTCATCAGTGAAAATCATCTCAAAGGAACCCCCTCCATAAGGTGTCTTTTGCTTCCATGAATGCAAGCACTTCATTCGAACGCCCCAGTTGTCTTTGTAAGGCTTTAGTTTGGTGAGAGGGACAAAAGTTGTAACCGTAGACATGTTTTTTTGTGGGTTCCGTCGATATGTTTTTCAAGCATGAAAGGTGAGCTATATATATACTTGGTAATGTGATTAGGTTTAACAGGATAAATCGCAATCTTTTGGTAGTTTTGATGGTCACGCAAAATCAAAACAGAATATGCAGGTTCCGTTTTAATTATACAATAATTAAAAATCGAATATATACAGTACATTTAAGGAATATGAGTTTTGCAAGTTTAAATGAAAGAATATGCTGATTGTTTTAATTAATAAATATCTGTTTTCATTATATTGACATCGTAGAAATAGGAAAAAATCTTTGATAGTTATTTTGTTTCCAAGTACTGGGAATATTTTGTTAAGATCTCGCGATGGGGTATTTATTTTGGCTTGCGAAATTAATGGAAGGGTTTGGTGTATTAAACGTTTTTGGTTTACAAAATTAATGGGACATCAATATATAAAACTACAGTGTTTTGAAGAGTGGCATAGGTTGGTAATTTTTGTGGAAAAGTCAGGGCTAAGTACAAAATGTACTTCCCCTTTAATAGTTTAGATGTTAACACACAAGATCCACATCTATCTCTTCCCATCTGGTCTTAAAACAATAATATTATCATGGCACATCTGATCTCTTCACATCTTTCTTCTCTTGTCTGTTGGAACCACACAACGACCAATCGAGCATCTGGTTCACTCGTTTTAAATGCTTGGTCTCACGTTCAGACGGCTTGCCAGCTTATGTCCCAGTGACTTATCAGCCTGGTTCACACATCGTTAGCCAATCAGTGTCAAAAATGTTATAATTCAAAAATGTTTAAAAATCTTCGCAAATTTGTTTAACTGTTTAAGGCTCAAGGAAATATAGAATGACAGTAAAAAGAAATTTTCATATTATATACCTGGGACCAGTAAGATATACAGATGCTGCGGATTTTATGTGTGATGGGAGGGTCTGATAGAGCATCAATCCATCGACCGATGAAACATTCTTGCCTGAAGTAGAAACCAATCATAAAACAGTAAACATATAAATGTATTGAGTATCACCAAAAAGAAAATATTAAAAACGATGTGTACCTCTCTGGTGTGAAGGAACAATATATATCTCTAGGCTCTTTGAAGTTGTTCTCCTTCTCAATAATAAACTGCGAACATATTTTGAACTTTTAGATCATATGTTTTCTTGATTACAGAGTTGAATAAAAGTTTCAGTTGATTACTAACCCTCTCACGTTTTCCATAGCAGACTGCAGGTGGAGTTGGATACTTCTCTGCATGGCGAACCGGGTTATACCTTGAAGGGAAGTAGTTAACCTGCACCAAACCATCTTTGGTAAGAAAAAAGATATTCTAGCTTTGTGGTTTCATAAGCTACTTGCCTGGTCACTTGTGAAGTTAGTTATAACTGCTTCAGACCATACACATAAATACTAAAGCTCTCGTTTTCTTACCACCAGCGTTGAATATTTTCTCAGCCGCAGATATCAGAAAACCGGGTTTTCTGCACCAACAATCTATAAAAATAGAAAAGGCATTTACATTTAACACTAAAGCTCTCGTTTTAAGACACGATGTAGAAGTAAAAATGATACCGAGGTACTAAGTACTAACCGAGAGAAGATTGCCGTTCAGACTCTGTAGATCATTAGCCACTACCTCAAACATATTCTCCAAAGATATCGGCTTTTTTTGACTCTTGCCTCAGATCGATCATCACTGTTTATCTTCACCAAGACCTGCACAATCATCATCATTCTTATCATAAACCATAAAACTCCAGAGTTGAAAAAGAGCAATCATTCAATTACTTAACCAAACGAAACAGAGCAATCATTCAATTGATTGTTTTAAGAAAAAATAAGAAACCATACCATTGACCATCTCCTTGGGTTTCGTCAGAATCGCTCTGCAGCTCCCTGAATAGCGACGGAGAAATACCAAGTTTCTAGCACCATAGCTTCTAATAACCATAACACATAGTGGGGGGAGTGAATCAATGGAATTAATAACGAAGCCTTTACTCGGAACGTTTGAGATTGTGAGTAGAAGAGCAAACGGCATGGAGTCGCCGTCGAGGATGGTGAGAGACGACCTTCGTTTCTTGTCTGCAGCCGATTAGGGTTAGATGAGACATCTACTCTATCGGGCCGCATATTTAATTTTCATGGCCCATACACAAAGCACGCTAACAAAGCCCACGACATTATAGATTAAGTGAAACGAAGCGTTTTGCGTATCTGGACACGTGTCACGCGCTCGAAGCTCGAATTTCTGATGTGGCAGCTGACGTGTCATGAGAGAACCAACTCTCTTTTATAGTAATAATAGATAGATATAAATGTTCTTTCTCTCCTGTTCATCCACATCATCAAGTCAAGCATCCTGGACGCAACACCTGTCCACGTTGCCAAAGTGCTGCGTTTCATTAATGGGACATGCGTATTAGATTGTTGGTTGCTGCGTTTTGTTATAGACTGGAGCCCAATATTGAAAGGCCCATATCATTTTCATGAGCCAGACAATGTTTCTAGGGTCTCGTTTCTTCTTCCGTATACGACGCCAAAGCTTTTTCTATGTGCTCTGAAACGAAAACGATGGAGTGTCGAGGTATTTCGCTGACTCACATGGATATGACAAATCTGTTTCTTTATCTTCTCTTGCGTCGCTCTGTGTTCTCTTCTAATTTATTGAAACGCTCAGAGTTAAAGATCTATCTCGCCTTTATCGTTTTCTTAACTCCAAAGACCGACGTGAAGCACAATCTGACATTGAATGCGGGTTTACCCCTTGCAAGTCGGTGTATCTACACCTATATAAAGGTTAGTATCTTTTCGTTGGACATCATCATTTCAATCCTTCAAAACACCAAAGCTTATCTACTTTCCCTTGAAATGGCTAACTCATTGATTCTCCTTTCTGATTAGAAGTCCGGACGCTGCTCCTCCAAGTCGGGTTACTCAGCTGACGTGTAGTTGATTGAGGCAATATCTGAAAGAGAACATAGCCTTGGAGATCTTAGCATCGGAATGGCATCGGTAAGGCCTTCTCTCCTTTTATAACCAGTTTTTCTGTTATTCTCTGATTTTGAACTCACGAATCCATTTACTGCCTGAAATCAATGAAGGTTCGCTACTTAGCCGAGCTTGGAAGAGAATCGTCGCTTTATTGAAGAAGCCAATTAACTTACCTGATTTACATGTGATGCGTTCTCTCAAGTGATAGTAGATGAGGACGTCATGTGATGCAGGACAAGGTCTCACTAATGAACAGACAAGAAACAACATGGAGAGTAATCATGAAGTCTATGCTATGTTACAAGGTAAAGATTTGATATCGTAACATATGTATTTACCACTAGTAGCTACTTTTCTTATTTCTTGAATACTATAGTATATATATCTCATGTTTTTTTTTTGCTATGCAGAAAATCACTGTCTCCTAGGAATGGTGTAGCTGGCTGCTGCTAAGATTTTTACTCAGTTCTCATCTTGGTTATCATCTTCTTCCTGCCACTCACAAACACGTTTGAATTCTTGGACATGGTGGTGATACACGAGGTATTGTTGTGGGAACAAGAAAAGACTGAATCGAGTGGACAAGGAAAAAAACAATGTCCATCAACTCCCTGTCGGGAGCAAAAAGGTTAGTTCCACTTTTTGGGTTATTTTGCATTTTATCCAAAAAATGTCACTAAGATGTAATGTCTTTTTGGGTGTGTACAATTGGCAGGCCTGGTGTTTTGGCTGGTTAAGCTACTGCGACCATAGTGACTGATGTGCTTTCTTTTACTAGAAAACTTATATTTATACATCTGCAGACGAAGTCATCAAATTCTCTTATGGACAACTACCAGAAAAATGGGGGCTTCCTTGGTTTCAAGCAAAACGGGTTAATAGAAAAAGTGATACTCATGTGTTCAAAAGAAAAAACTGACATTCAATTATTCTAATTTATGTTTATAGATTAAGAAATTAAGAATTATAAGTTCAATCTATATATTGTTTACAGTTGTGCTTTCCTAAAGGGAAAATTGGTCTTAGGCATTTTTTTGTATGTGTTGTGGGATGAGACGTTACGAAAAAGATAAATCCGTTTGCCTGACCAGACGATTTAATATGTCGTTAAATTCTATATTTTTATTAATAGGAGATTTAGGTGTAATTTTTGTATCTGACAAATAAAAACAATATTTCTGATACAAAAACCAACCCAGATAAAAGAAAATAAGATAATTCTTTTTATAAGTTCAAAATGGACTATTACTAGGTTTGGTAAAAAAACAGTGTTAATGCATATAAAACTTCAGAGATAACAAATCTACTAGCTAACATGAAAATAACAAATCAGCTAATATAGCAAAAAATTATATTCATTACAGAAAAAATAAAGTGAATAATGTTTAACATTCTTTGTGAAGTAAATCATTTTTCTCCGCATTGAAAAGAAAAACACAAAATAATGGTAATCGCATTAGTCTACAAATATATGAACACGTATTGTAAAAAAAATTAGTAAACTATTACAAGATTTGAGTATATCACCAATTTATATTTCTAAAATAAAAATGAAGACCCATTTTAATTTCTCAACTAAACGCCAAAATTTACAATATGTACATATTGTATTTTATTTCCTAAGGTAATATGTAGTGTCATACTACCAAATTTATATACCATCAGCGAGATCTAATCTTTAAAGAGAAAATATATATATGAGAAAATACAGGAAAATATGTTATAATGTTTAATGATATATGAATACTTTACGATGAACTATCAACATATATAATTCATTCATACTATATAACCATATATTTCTAAATAAAGACTATTATCTCATAAATGTATTTTACAGCCGATAATCTATACCTGCTCATATTTATTATAAAAATCAAATTTTATGTAAAACAAAATAAATTAAGTAAATAACAGAAAATTAACGATGCCAATTAATGGTAAGTGTTCATGTGTCAAAACGTAAATTCTACGTCAGGTTGTTGAAAATTATATAAGAGATTATATTTCAATTTATTTGGTTGTAAATATCTTCCTAACTTATATAATAAAAATTTAAAAACTAAAATGACTAAAAATGAAAATTTCTATACAATAATATTTAACTAATAAAAATATACAGAAATGCGCAAAATAAATACATAGTTTACGCTATATCTATCTTATTAAAACAGAAACATTATAACTTCTTCTAGGTGGATTTTTAAGTTGGACATAACATTATTATTTTTAGTCTAATCTTTCATTAAAATATTTCCTTAAAGAGTTAAATATCAACCATCTATCATTTAACTCCACTATAAGATCTATATCTTACATTATATACATCTATTAAACAAAAATATCTATTCTTTTCGTTAGATTATATTCACATTATCATATTTATATTATAGTCATAGTACAATTATAACTATCCTTCTCTTTTAGTCAAATGAATACAATAAATATCTCCAATATAAATATTACACGAGTCTGAGTTCTTAAAAATAAAAATAATAATAGATAGAAATAAAAATAAATATTACACATGTTATTAAAAATATAATATTATTACACGAGTAGGTTAACAAAAAATTACAAATATTACACGAATCTTTAGCCAGTCATTATACAACTAAACCAGTTGATTCAATTAACCAAATAACTCTCAACCTACAATATCGGATTAAAAAACAATTATTTGGCATCAAATACTGATGAATCTTTAAATTCCCTTAAATTTAAGTAGCTTGATACATAACTTTTGAAACTCAATACTAAAGATATCAGAATTTATGCTCAAATAATCGAGGTTTGCTTTGAATATACACTAAATAGAATATACATAATAATTGATGTTCTTATTTCAAAAACATCAATTTATACTTTTAAAAAAAAATTGATTATTGGAAAACCTCTTCACCAAGTTGAGTCTACTATACTTAAAATCTCGGTTACAATCAAATATTGACAATCAAATTGCCAGATTTGAAAAAATATGAATATGGAAAACCCTCTTCTCCAAGTTTATTCTACTATACCTAAAATCTCGGTGTCAATATATTTTGTATTTATTATATCTAACTTAATAGGTTAGAAAATATTCATTTCCTCCCACTAAAATGTGTGTACAAGTACTTGCCTTCCTATTCATCATTGGACATTCACAAAACATTCAGAAAAAACTTCCAAAAAGCACAATGTCAAAACCAAATAGTATTGTTTGATATTATATTAGTGTTTTCACCGTAAAGTTATATCTCTAATACACCAA
This sequence comes from Raphanus sativus, assembly GCF_000801105.2. Taxonomy (NCBI): domain Eukaryota; kingdom Viridiplantae; phylum Streptophyta; class Magnoliopsida; order Brassicales; family Brassicaceae; genus Raphanus; species Raphanus sativus. The sequence goes on along the minus strand of NC_079518.1, from coordinate 20,896,193 downwards.
TGAAAAACTATTAATAGAAAAAAAACAGTTTTAACATTTTTCTTAAACAATGAGAAAACTCGAAATTATATAAAGCCACATTATGTGAAAAGGACAAACTCCAAATTGTATTAACTATTATAGATTATATGTTATGTATTAAAAATAAAAAATAAAATCCGCGCGGTCGCGCGGGTCATGATCTAGTAAATAGATTTAAAATCTCTGCAAGCCATGTAAAAATTTTAGTATTTCGGTAATGAAAATAGAAATAGTACCAATTTCTACTAATGGGTCATCCAAATCTTGACAACAAAGACATTTTGGTAACTGATCTTGAATGGAACATAGAAACCATTATGTATTTCTTTCCCCCATAATATGAAATCCTATGTTTATGAGTTAAAATCAAGCAAGAAATGGTACAGAAATGCTTATATTTGTTCCCAACAAACAATAGAGCTTATTTTACCAAAACCAAGTATCACCGAACAATAAACTTAAGAAATAAGACTGATTTTGTCTAACATATATGCAACCCAGCTGGATGGATAATTTTTTGATTGTCAGTTTCTCACCAAAATTGAGATTTTGTTTTTGGGAAATTATGTAAAAGCCTTACGGCTGGCGAGAACCTCAAAAAGGTCATATATATTAGTTGTTAAATACAATTTATTTATTCAACTGAGAATGACATAACAACACAATTAGAGTAATGTCATAAAAGAAAAAATCAAAACAAAAATTACTAACAAACAAACTAACCAACAACTTAAATTAATAAAATAGTATATCTTATACGCACCTTTTGCAAATGTGAGCCTAAAACACAAATTACAAAATTATATAAAAAATAATAATTTAAATTACAAGTATATTATATCCCGCCCGTAGGGCGGGCCGACCCTAGTGTTATTATAAGATTTAACAATTGCATAGATAACGACACTATCGTTGATTACTTAACTATAGCATACGACAGATCCACTATAGAAAGTGTCGGACCTATTATAACGGGTGCTGTGAGAGCGTTTAAGGAAACACTATGATAAGAAACTAATAGTGTTTAGCGGCCGCTATTAATAACCACATTTCCTATAGTGCAAGATCAACTTTCTCCCAAACATCATCAAGAAAAAAAATGAATCGTGTTTTAATGTCTCAAAGATCTTTGCAGATTTCTCCCTTGCTTGCCCACATCCTATCTGAACACCCAGTCATTTCACTAAATGGTAAGATCTAGAAGAGTAAGTAGACGCTGATTCTAGTTGTTAAGCTTGTGATATAGTTGTAGAGTTTTTGTGGCTGGTTAACTTGTCAATAAGTTTATCTGAATGAATATCATATTTCTGGCTTGATTATGATTCTAACATTCACTACAGGCACACACATATATATTTAGGATAAATATTAGTGTTTAATGAGTAAGATAAAAAATACAACTCGGTCCAGTTCAGGAACTAAACCAAAAAATGTGATTCCATTCCTCCATGGTTTGTGTTGGGTAAATGATTGTGCTTGATTTAACAATTATTTCACGTTTAATAACATGAATTTCTATAACTTATCAGAATTGTAGAAGACATGAACTTGCTGTGTATAATAGTCATAGAAATAATACATATATATAAACAAAAATATATTAAATTACTCTAGAAGTCTTTAAAAAATATTCAGCTAGAGGTTAAATCCACTCTGTAAATGTATTATACCATGCATGCGCATGTAGGTTTCCCATATGTATAGATCTCAAAAATATCATACCAGCAAATAGCTCTTTTATCAGCACCAGATATTATACCATGCATGTGCATGTTAGTTTTTGGTAGGCCTGATATTTTGAACCAAACCGAACTTCCTAAACCAGACCAAAATTTTGGTTTGGTCGTCCAGAAGTTTGGTTCAATATTGTAGGTTTCCTAAGAACCTTCGATTTCATTTATGTTTTGTTCGACAATCGGTTACTTTGGTTTTCTTCTTAAAAGAATTATAACTATACCAAAACTAGAACTATACTAACTAAATATTCAATACCCAGCCGACCTAATATGAAAGTTTAACAAAATTAAACCGATATCTATCAGTAATAAAAAAAATTGGTAGGATTTTCAAAACCGAACCAAACTATATTTCTGGTTAATTCAGTAATGTATTTTAAACCAAATTAACCGAAAAATGAACGGCAGGAACTGAATAGTCTGAATTAACCAAACCTGCATGCTTAGTTTTTGGTAATTTTTTAATGAAACAGGACCGAAGTATCGACCTTTCATAAAAACTAAAAAAGAAGTAAATGTTAATTAAAACCTCTTTAAAAATTGCTGACACTTGGATGACCAAAGTTTGACCACATGAAATCGTTACCATTTACAAAAGTTTGACCAGGTAAAACTTTTACCAAAACGAAATGGCTGAGTGTTACTATAAGAAGGCGTCACCTCCCTTCTATTCAGCACACACATTACCTAGTTTCGTTTGAAGAAAACGGTTTTTCCTTTACATCTATAAATAAATTATTCATTATTTTATTTAAGATCTCCGAAATTATATCACCTTTACATAACATTACTTGAATTCCAAATAGTTATTATGCTTTCAACGATCTTGTTTTTTTATGCGGCTTTTGTTAATATTTCAGGGTTTTCTCCCCAACAAAAATGAGTGATTATAATCAAAACGACAATGGTATAAACCTGATCAGCGAGACCTCGTCTCAAACCAACTTAAGAACTGATCCTCAGTCTGAACGACGATCTGGTGGTATCTTTGAAAGAGTGTCTGCAAGGATAGGAAGAGATATTCCACCGCTCGATATGGAATGCCTCAGGCCATTTTCTAATTCTTTAAGGACCCCGAATCTTGTTCATTCTCCTATTAGAGTAGCATCTCCAGGATTCAATACTCTCTCTCCATCGTTGCAATCTCCAAATATGTTCACTAACTCTTCTTCACAGGTATACAATGTGTTTAATAAGTTTAATATTGATCTCTGCACGTGATATTTATTAATATATGATAAAACTAAATGTTTGTTGTCTTTGTGTTACTTATTTTTCAAGATTATCCATCCGATTCCAATCCCGAATGATGCGACTCAGGAGATGGTGGAAAGTTCAGGTGGCGCCCATGCAACAATGATAATATCCAACAATAATCCTCCTCATCAGCCGTTGGACGTTGATCTGCCTCCCCAAAAGGGCAATAGAGTTTCTAGTGTCGCGAGTTTGCTTCCAGTTTTGGTTTTCCAAATATTAATATTTATTGTTTTTATCATGTCAAACAGCCGCTGATGATATTCCAATGGAATAGTCAGTTGATATCACATCTCTTGAATCTAATGATGATCCCATTGGTGCTCCTTTACTCCTTTCTTTTGATTCTAAAGTTGTTGCTGAAATGGATGCTATGAACCTCATCTCCCTTAAAAGTGGTAGCGAAGATGACGACAAGGACAAATAAAACAACCAAGAGGAAGACAAAGACAGAGATCACAACATTGTTGTCACACCTTAGTCCCGAAAGGGAAGGTCTCAAATTAACATTGAATAATCGATAATAATAATAATAATAATAATAATAAATAATAATAATAATAATAATAATAATAATAATAATAATAATAGTAAACTTGACATCTTAAGAAGACGTAACCTGTAAGGCTGAACGGGCCTTTGAGAGGCAGTGCTATTCACGCGCTTTCTCTCTAGATCTAGAAAAATCAAATCGCATTTTGGGTGGAGGAGCTCCGGTCTCCGGCTTCGTCGGACCGTGACGCCGCCTCCCACCCTCCCCTTCTACGGATTCTGAGCTTAAAGACGGAACATCCGACGGCTCGGTGTCACCGGTGGTGTTTCTCCCTCTCTCTCGTTCGGATGGATCCCTGATGCGGCGGATCCCTAGGAGAACCTCGACAGTCCTGGTGGCTCGTCAGATTGAAGGCTGTGCTCTCTCTTTTGAGGACGACGGAGTGACAGATCTGGATTCTGCAAGCTAGGCATCGGGACTGTTAGGGTTTGTACGGGTGTTGTGAGAAAGTTCGATTGACGGCGGAGTTATTTGCGGGGATGGCGGTTCCCTTCGATGCGGCTCCTCTCCGGCACGGACTATCTCTTGACCGGAAGATTCGTGGAGAAGCACGTGGCTGCTCGGACTGTGAGAAGGCGAAGTCATACAGCAGGTTAAGGCGGTTAGGGTTTGGGGGAGTCGGCTCTTCCTTCGGGATTCCGGCGTTGTTGGCCGCAGGACGCCTCCGAGGTGGCTCGCCTGACGGTGTACCGTGAGGGATCTACAGGTGGCTTGGACACCCACCTCAGTGAAGTCACGGATGACCGGAGGTGCGTGCCGCCGGTGTTCATCGGAGTGGAGACTAGTCTCCTCAGTCGTCTTCTTCCCCTCGCCTCCATTTTCTCTCTCTTGCTTGATCTTTTGTTGTGATATGTTGCCATCTTCTTGCTGTAACCTAGTGCCACTGTTTCTCCGGTGTACCGGAACGGTTTGGTTGTTTCCGATGTACCATTTGGGTTATTTAATAATATATTTTTATTTTAAAAAAAAAAAAAAAACTTGACATCTTAATTAAATTGCATAATTAGTATATTGAATAATAAGTTTGACCTGAATTACATGATGTACAAAATCTTGTACCTATCCCCGTCATTATGATTCTAATTCTGTAAAGATTTTCAATTCTTGGTTTATTTAATAATTAATAATATAAAAGTTCGATAAATTAAGAAATTTAGACATGAGAAATGAGGAGAGAGTTACTGAAGAGGACGAACATCGCACCTGACTGCAACCTCCGGGTAGCTGGCTCTTCAAAGTGTCCTCTCAAACATATTCTAAGCTCTCTCCCACACCAATTTATACACTTTCATCTTTGTCTTTTCTCTTATCTCCTTACAAACTTCTTCGGTACATGTTGTGAATACAACCTTGGATCGATTATATGCATTAGGCGGCGGGACTCCAGCGTTCAACATATATAAAAAAAAATTAATAACTTGTGTTACAAATAAACCATATAAACACTCAATTTCTTGTATGGAAAGTAACTGATTTAGACTACTTACCAAGATCAACTTTCTCCCAAACTCATCAAGAAAATAAATGAATCGTGTCTTAATGTCTCAAAGATCTTTGCAGCTTTTTCTCTTGCTTGCCCACATCCTATCTGAACATCCAGTCATTTAACTAAATGGTAAGATCTAGAAGAGTAAGTAGATACTGATTCTAGTTACTAAGCTTGTGATATAGTTGTAGGGTCTTTGTGGCTGGTTAAGTTTTCAATAAGTTTACCTGAATGAATCTCATATCTCTGGCTTGATTATGATTCTAACATTCAATACAGGCACACACATATATATAATATATATATATATATATATATATATATATATATATATATATATATGAGAAGTATTAGTGTTTAATGAGTAAAATAAAAAATACAACTCAGTCTAGTTCAAGAACTAAACCAAAAAATGTGCTCCCATTCCTCCATGGTTTGTGTTTGGTAAATGATTGTGCTTGATTTAACAATTATTTCACGTTTAATAACAAGAATTTTTATAACTTATCAGAATTGTAGAAGACATGAACATTCTGTTTATAATAGTCATAGAAATAATACATGTATATATATATATATATATATATATATATATATTAAATTACTCTAGAACTCTTTAAAAATATTCAGCTTGAGGTTAAATCCACTCTATAAATGTATTATACCATGCATGCGCATGTAGGTTTCCCATATGTATAGATCTCAAAAGTATCATACCTGCAAATAGCTTTTTCTATCAGCACCAGATATTATACCATGCATGCGCATGTTAGTTTTTGGTAGGCCTGAGATTTTGAACCAAACAGAACTTCCAAAACCAGACCAAAATTTTGGTTTGGTCGTCCAGAAGTTTGGTTCAATATTGTAGGTTTCTTAAAAAAACTTCGATCTCATTTCTGTTTGGTTCGACAATCGGTTACTTTGGTTTTTTTCTTAAAAGAACTATAACTATACCAAAACCAGAACTATACTAACTAAATTTTCAATAACCAGCCGAATTAATATGAAAGTTTAACATACTTAAACCGATATCTATCAGTAATAAAAAATTGGTAGGATTTTCAAAACCGAACTAAACGAATACTTACCAAACTATATTTCTGGTTAATTCGGTAATGTATGTTAAACCGAATTAACCGAAAACTGAACTGCACGAACTGAATAGTCCGAATTAACCAAACCTGCAGGCTTAGTTTTTGGTAATTTCTTTAAAAACAGGACCGAAGTATAGACCTTTCATAAAAACTAAAAAAAGAAGTAAATGTTAATTAAAATCTCTTTAGAAATTGCTGACACGTGGATGACCAAAGTTTGACTACATGAAATTGTTACCATTTACGAAAGTTTGACCACATAAAACTTTTACCAAAACGAAATGGCTGAGTGTTACTATAAGAAGGCATCACCTCCTGTCTATTCAGCACACACATTACCTAGTTTCGTTTCAAGAAACAGTTTTTCCTTTACTTCTATAAATAAATTATTCATTACTTTATTAAGATCTCCCAAATTATATAACCTTTACATTACATTACTTGAATTCCAAATATTTATTTTGCTTTCAACGATTTTGTTTTTTATGCGGCTTTTGTTAATATTTCAGGGTTTTCTCCCCAACAAAAATGAGTGATTATAATCAAAACGACAATGGTATAAAACCCGATCAGCGAGACCTCGTCTCAAACCAACTTAAGAACTGATCCTCAGTCTGAACGACGATCTGGTGGTACCATTGAAAGAGTGTCTGCAAGGATAGGAAGAGATATTCCACCGCTCGATATGGAATGCCTCAGGCCATTTTCTAATTCTTTCAGGACCCCAAATCTTGTTCATTCTCCTATTAGAGTAACATCTCCAGGATTCAATACTCTCTCTCCATCGTTGCAATCTCCAAATATGTTCACTAACTCTTCTTCACAGGTATACAATGTGTTTAATAAGTTTAATATTGATCTATGCATGTGATATTTATTAATATATGATAAAACTAAATGTTTATTGTCTTTGTGTAACTTATTTTTCAAGATTATCCATCCGATTCCAATCCCGAATGATGCGACTCAGGAGATGGTGGAAAATTCAGGTGGCGCCAATGCAAAAATGATGATATCCAACAACAATCCTCCTCATCAGCCGACAGACGTTGATCTGCCTCTCCAAAAAGGTAATTGACTTTCTAGTGTCTCGAGTTTGCTTCCAGTTTTGGTTTTCCAAATATTAATATTTATTGTTTTTAACATGTCAAACAGGCACTGGTGATATTCCAACGGAACAGTCAGTTGATATCACATCTCTTGAATCTAATGCTGATCCCATTGGTGCTCGTTTACTCCTTTCTTTTGATTCTACAGTTGTTGCTGAAATGGATGCTATGAACCTCATCTCCCTTAAAAGTGGTATTCGATTAAGCTTCATCTCTGTTTTCATATTAAAATTTGGCATGAATGTCTGTGCTGTAAGTTATCTTCCCTAATTTGCTAATCTCTTTTTGTTGTTGTTTCGGACAGCCAGTATATAATTGTTTTGGAAATAAGGTTGGTTGCAGCTGGTGCTGAAGCAAACATGTAAATAACAAAGGGTTTGTTTTATAAGGTAATTCAGAGCTTCTCATATCGTTACTTACTTTTCTCAGCCTTTCAAAAACAACGTTTATTTGTTCTTGAGTGTTCCATTTTGTTTTACTTATAACCAAAAAAATTTCATTGTAGCTCATTTTATAAAGCTGCAGATACAGTTGCTTCTCTTACCAATTCCGAATACATCTTCAGCTGCGATCTCTTTGATTGTGTGGAAGAAAGCATTGGTTCATTTATGTCTGTACAAATGGTAATTGTTACACCTCCAATATATCCTACTAAGTCGTGTAGATTTTAAACTGCAATTGCTTACGTTCCAGATTTAGGTTCCAGTATTCTCTCAAGTAAGTTCTGTTTTTCAAGATATCTATGGCTTTCACTATGTCAACTACACAGATTTCATTGGTCTTACTCACGCTCATTCAGTATCATTTATTTTCCTTTCAAACGCTACTGAACATGTGAATCTGAGTCTTAGTTTAGGCCTCAGGTATAAAATCAAAGTGTCATGTCCGTTTATCATATATTGTGTTAGAGCTTTGGCACAGTAAAGTGGATTTGATGGTTTAGCTGCTTATCTTGCAGAGAAATGTTTGGCTGTTCAGTTTATTGACATGAAGATTGCTGGAAAGTGGAATCATTAGCGGACACCTTGAGGCTTGCAACAGGGAGATATCAAACTGAGGCGCTCTCCTAGACAGTTAGCAGAATCTTAACGACGCGTTAGTGGCATACCGTACAGCCGCAAAAGCAGCGGTTCATATTCAAGGAGAGTGTAGAAAAAATGTGCCTTCAACGGCACAGTCAAAGGTGATCCAGTTTGCCAACATGGAGCTAAGAGAGTTCTTCAATATGCGGCGTCAAGCACTTAGGGTCCAGGTATGCAGTGATGTAGTTATACATTTATAATACTTGAGATCATATGTTTTGTTTCAAGTTTGCAACTCAGAGTGACTTGAGTTATAAGCCTGTTTATTTTCTTCTCCTATGTAGCCTGCTTTCCGGTGGTCACAAGCAGCAAGGCACTAGACAAAGATTATATGATCGGTTTGATTGTTGGAGAAGTCAATAATCAGGTGGAGACAAAAACGACAATTATTTACAAGACTCCAAGTGAGCCAAGCTGAAGCAGAGGAAAATCCCCTATGTCAAGAAAATGATGGTTCCCACAAGACGAGTCGGAAAGCTCAAAATCATTATAGGATGATGAAACTCACTTATGAAGAAGCTCATGTAAAATTATTTTTTCTTTTTCTCATTTTTAACCTCTCAAATATTTTGAATCTCCTAACTGCAATTCACGAAGAATATCGTCAGGCTATGGCGTGAGGTGAGGGACACAATTCATGGGTAAGTTTAAGAATTTGGAGTATTGTGAATTTACTATGCAACAAAAACACTATTTGTCTATTTGACTAATCTAAAATGCTTTTTCACAGGTAAGTGGAGTGGCGTTTGATTGTATTGATTGGCACCCAATTGAGTGAGTTTGGTCAGAGGGCCATGTATCAGTTTGGCTCTCTTTTTTGGAAGATGTATCAGTTTGCTTCTGGTGGTCAGGTATTCATTTATATTACATCAATTCTTCCAGGTTATACTTTCGATTATGTTACGCCAACGAAACACCTTTTGCGTTACGTTGAGAGTTTTCCTTAATCTATTTCTATTAATTGAACAATGTTAATACCTCTCTTGCTGCTCTGATTCATGTCTATTTTTATATGAGTGTCGAATGATTAGAGTTTAGGCGCTGTAAAAAGAGAGGGAAATGAGATGTTTCATATGGGGGATAGCTTTATTCACAGTGCATTATGATTATGTTGCAGCTCTATACAGCCATTATTCTACTTGGTAGAAATGTGTTCGAAAATGAGCTTTCCATTGTCTTGGAGGCTCTGTGAAAATTGTTTAAATTACTTTATACTTGATCTTCTGTTTCTACTCCTATAATCTTCTAATGTCTTTATTCTCTTTGAACATGATTTACTTTTATGGAACTAGAAAGGGATGAAATTGTTGTTCCACTTCAAAGACTTCTATGAGGATCATCCACTTACAGCATGGGTAGTCAGTCCACTCACTGGACAACATCGTTACAGTGTTCACTCTTCGGCCAGCACCATGCATGGGTGGAGTCCTTAAGCTTTCACCAGTTCTGTCTCACTGTGCTTACTCTGAGCCCTTCACAACTCCCAAAATTTCTATGACATTTTCATCATTTGTTATACATTTTGTTGCATTTAGTTGGAAATAAAAAGAAAATTAAAAACTCATAGTTAGATTTCTATGACTTTTCAAAATTAAAATTACAAACATTTAATTTGAAAATAAAATGTAAACTTGCAAGAATAATAATAACTCGAAAGTTTGACCTCAAAACATACATCAAAACATGTATTTAGTTTAACAAAAGAATTTACATTTTCAAAACCAATAACTCATATGTCTAATGTTTTAAATTACATATTAAAAATATGGTAAAAATTTTGAATATGATATTAATAAAAATAATAATTTCCATTAATAGTTACATATTCCTATTTACTGTTAAAGTCTTTAAAAATACTGCCTTACATAAATTTTAATAAAAACAATAATTTCCATTAATAATATAAAATAAAAAAAATAAAGATGTCAATACAATACTAAAAGCTGAATAATCTCAACTCTTAACCTGTCAATGTCGACAAATTAAATCGACCAATAGGAGTTGAGCTTTGCACCACGTCAGATGCGTCAGTTAACTCAGCTGTACTTCAATCACATTTTACGTTTGGGTTTCGTAAAACATAGTGCAGTTTCACCACATTTAATCAACCAATCATAGATCAACTTCCTTCCACATCACCATATTGTTTGCAAAGACAGCGATTTCTCAGCTTCACCTTCGTCGTTAATCATCTTTACTTTGTAGTTGATTTTACTCTGTCTCTCACTCTTTTACATTTAATTCTTCATTAATCCTTGCAACTGTCCACGTTCCGACTTCCGTTCTTTCATATACGAACTCTTCAAAAAATTCAGTACACCCACACCAAACGATGGCTATGAAATCTGGAAAAACTGAATCATATTTACTCTTCCTTTCCAAAAGACAATTGTTCAGGTAACTTCTTAAAAGCCTGAATCTCAATTTTTTTTTGTTTTGTTTAAACAGGGAAGTTTTCATTGACGTGGATCCAGTAGCAATATCTTATTTTTCTTATTTTTCTGTGCTAATGACAAATTCACAGATTGGTAACACCGGTGTGAATCTTTGTAAGCTAAAAAGTCAGAGACTTCGAGAGTAAGCTTTGTATACCTCTGCTTACTGCAATTTGTTTTTATCTGAGTTTGATATTGGGCTGAGCAAATTCTTTTTTGACCTGCAGTTAGCGACTGGGACATTAGATGGAGTTTGAGTCGAGCAAGATAGAAAAAAAGAGATGGAGTTGGTTCCGGCGAGGGAAGAGAGACATGGGTAGCTTGATGGAATTGGTTCAGAGACAATGGTGAAGTTACATGAAGCCAAGCAAGAAGAAGGAGAAGAAGAAGAAGAAGAAGATGAGAAAGGCGGAGAAGGAGAGAAGACAGAGACACAAGGAGGAGGAGGGGGATGGAGTAAGATGACGACAACGGCGTAGATTAGGTTTGGTTTACTTAGGTTTGGTTTAATCTGTTTTGAATAGTTTTTGAGTAAATGTGTTTGGTATTTTTTTTTATCTTTCAGTGTAGACTATTTCTTATGCTTAGATAGTTACATCTGCTGTTCTAACTACTGGTTTTGCATTTTTGTACTTTGGACTTTTCTCATTCTCGTGTGCATAACAGCTCTAATCTCAATCCATGGCCATAAAACCACATGGGAAGAATTTGAATAAATTGTCTCCGAAATAACAGTTCTCTGAATTTTTCTCAAAAAAAAAATAACAGTTCTCTGAATACAACTGTTTTGTATAAAAATGTGGTGAGTTTTTATTTGTATGATATAAACTCTCTTATATAAAAAAAAAATTGAAACTTTTTTATATACAGTAAGATTTCACTTCTAAATATTTGTTTTCAAATTGTATACATGTTGCTCATCTTTTTAAAAACCAAGAATGCAAAAATGTATAAATGTAATGCTCTTTATTACGGTAAGAATCAACCCTACATTTGTTGTTAATTAACTTAAAAATAATTAAAAAACAAAAACCTTTTTCATGTCAAAGCGCTGTTATTTAAATATACATGTGTCCATTAGTAAATCCATACATAATATGCAACACACCTACTAAAAGTGAAAAATATAGTCTACAGAAAAATTTTCAACGATCTCCCATCTCTCACGAAAGTAAGAAAATTTTAAATAATGTTTCATTTAGACTGTTGCTTTCTGGTCTTATTACTAATAGTTCTCATTTTAATGTTTGGCAGTGTTCTAGCTATCGACAAAAGGAAAATCTCACCACCTGAGCTTTTCCCAAACGAGGATTGATGTCTAACCACTGCCAAGTATGTCTTTCTATACTCTAAAATAATATGTTTAGATTACTATTAAAAATTTACGTTAAATTCACTCTTTAACATTTTCAGGTTCTCTGCTTTCATACAGTCCACAACTATAGCTATAGAGAAAGAAAAAAAATCTCCAAACCTTTTTATGATTTTTTTATTTGTGTCCTAGCAACTTTTATATTAAGTTTTCGGATCTAATTATTCCATCCAAGTCTTTCCTCATCAATTAATTCACAAACTTGGAAAATCCATGATACAACATATAATAAAATCTTAATTAAAATAAACAATTAAATTTGATTTTTTTCCTAGATTACCATCTGAAATTTAAAATATTTAAAAGATTTTCCGCGCGTAGCGCGGACAGAGACTCTAGTAATAATAATAATAATAATAATAGTAAACTTGACATCTTAATTAAATTGCATAATTAGTATATTGAATAATAAGTTTGACCTGAATTACATGATGTACAAAATATTGTACCTATCTCCGTCATTATGATTCTAATTCTGTAAATATTTTCAATTCTTGGTTTATAATAATTAATAATATAAAAAGTTCGATAAATTAAGAAATTTAGACCTGAGAAATGAGGAAAAGAGGACGAACATCGCACCTGACTGCAACCTCCGGGTAGCTGGCTCTTCAAAGTGTCCTCTCAAACATATTCTAAGCTCTCTCCCACACCAATTTATCCACTTTCATCTTTGTCTTTTCTCTTATCTCCTTACAAACTTCTTCGGTACATGTTGTGAATACAACCTTGGATCGATTATATGCATTAGGCGGCAGGACTCTAGCGTTTACCGTATATAAAAAAATTAATAACTTGTGTTACAAATAAACCATATAAACACTCAATTTCTTGTATGGAAAGTAACTGATTTAGACTACTTACCAAGATCAACTTTCTCCCAAACATCATCAAGAAAATAAATGAATCGTGTCTTAATGTCTCGAAGATCTTTGCAGCTTTTTCTCTTGCTTGCCCACATCCTCTCTGAACAGCCAGTCATTTCACTAAATGGTAAGATCTAGAAGAATAAGTAGATGCTGATTCTAGTTGTTAAGCTTGTGATATAGTTGTAGGGTGTTTGTGGCTGGTTAACTTTTCAATAAGTTTACCTGAATGAATCTCATATCTCTGGCTTGATTATGATTCTAACATTCACTACAGGCACACACATATATATTTAGGAGAAGTATTAGTGTTTAATGAGTAAGATAAAAAATACCACTACAAGAAAAACGAGTATTAATTGCGCCGGGAAAACGCTATCGCAGGATACCATAGCGTTATTAGGTTTGCTGTTTCATCGGCCGCGATAATAGGTCTACCACTTAACATAGCGTTTTGCGCCTATGCTACGATATAATTTATTTATATAGCGATTTGCTTTTTGCAATTAAAAAAATATAACATAGCATTCTGTTTTCGATATCTATCCCATATGTCATATATTTTTACAGAATTCATTTTTTTGTTTTTTTGTAGCGTTCACAGTTTCAGTAATATAAAAGCAATATAGTAAATTTTATATATAGAAAATCATAAAACCAAACATTTCGTATATATTAAACATTAAAGATAACATTATCCTGTTGACATACATGTTCAACAACACAAACTTCCCAAGCAAACACACACCAAAGTTTTTAAACATAGCTATCAAACATACAAGCATCAGACAAATTTAACTTTGTCACTAGGCCAAGCCACAGTCGTACCTAGAGCATCGGATATGAATTCAACTTCTGCATTTGGTCTCCAAACTCTTGCATCTCCAATCTTTGCCACTAAAACAAAGACCTTGCAAGCATTTTCACCTAAAGGGACAAAGTGGACTCTATCCTCTGGATTTGTGGAGATAACACGGCCTTCAGCGACAGTCTTTCCCGAGTTATTGCAATCCAACAAGAGACACTTCTTCTCTGGACTTGATTTAGAGGTGTCCAAGCTGTTAGTAACACTCTGTCACCAAAGAAAGCATAAGTACAAATTTAATAACTCCACGATTTGAAAATGTTCAAGAAGTTTACCCGAGGTGAAGAAGATAGTGGCGAAACTCTATTTGGTGACTTGTTAATCATATCTATCTTCTGAATTGGCCAAGCGATACTGAGATGAAGTGCATCACCAATGGTTGACATGTCAGGACTAGGTCTCCACAAATAAGCCTCTTTCTTAATCACCTTTTCAACCTTGACAACAGCAGCATTGGGTCCAAGTGGAATGTTGTCGACCAATTGCTTAGGATCAGTTGATAACAAACCACCCTCAGCAATCACATCATCGCAAGTCCAGTCAATGATGAGTATTTTATCCAATGATTCCTAAGACATGAATAATGTGTTACACCCGAATTCAAACAGAAAAACAATTCGTACAAGATTAGAGGAAGAAGCTGTTTACCGATGAAGCATAGTTTGAACCTCTGCCTGCTCGTTATCCAGAATGATCTTGTCAGCGGGCCAGGCGATTTTGTTACCCAATGCTTGTCCAACTGAGAATATACTTGTGGTTGGCCTCCATACATAAGCATCAGTCTTTGTTACAGAATTGACAACAACAGCTGCTGCTCCAGGCCCAAGAGGAACACGACCAATTTTGTACATTGGTTCAGCTGAGCAGAACTCTCCTTCTGCAACAACAACGTCACCTACTTCACACCAATCCAGTAGCTGACACCTCGTTACTACTTTTCTAGAACTTGTAGTCTCAGCTACAGAATCATCACACTGCTTTGACAATAAAATATAATTTGTAACTGATATTGATATCAAAACTACCATCATCAAGAGAAGAGTGAGAATTAGATAACCTTTTTGTCTTTAACTATGTTGCGAACTTCAGTCTGCAGCTCTTCAATCTTCTTGAGCAATTCCACCTGTGTCTCTTCAAGCTTCATCACATGCGTGTCTCTAGCCTGAATGAACGCTAGCTTTGTAGCAGTTACTCCTCTGCCCATCCCTCTGACTTTTCCATTCTTGTCTTTACCTAAGACTTGACTCACAGCATCATCTCTGAAGTTATTACTACATGTGGATCCCATTTCAGTATCGATTGACTTTATTTGTTCCTGATACACAACAAAATTGTGTCAATATTGACTGATGATCTAAGTCCACAACTCATTATACACTTACAATTGTCTCTGCAAATTCTGGTCTGACAGGTCTTCCATCAGAATGAGTGCGTCCTGCCACCCAAATCTTACTCCTTGTCACCTTGCTAGGGTCAGTGCTCTTTTTTTTCTACAAGTACAAATGGGACATTAATAAAATGCCAACACCGTGTCAGTATATGGAGTAGCAATACATTACCATCTCATGAGCTAGGCGAATCATTCCTTTGCGGCTGGTGGTGTGGGGTATCTGCGCCTTCCTTAGCTCCCTATATTTGTCACTGTGAACCTGCACAGAAACTCAGAAAGTGAATATTTCTTAAAGATGTCTGTTCAAATAAATAGATTAAACATTCTGAACCTTGAATTCTTCGGTAGTTTTACTCTTGACCCATTTCATCCATTCTGCCATTTACTGGATATTGCTCGGTTTTAATGTAGGTATCGCTGTCCTACTAGCACTTCGTACTTGGGTAACAAGCCTTGACTTTGAAGCTCGCCATATACAACCCATTTGCTTGAAAACACAAGCTTTTTGCCAATCTTCAGTCAAATTGAACCTTCCCTGAAATATTTTGAAACTTAAAACATAAGTTGCTCTGTCATATAATGTATGATAAACTAGACCATATATAGTACCTGAATCTCCTCCCACAGTACGTAGTTAGTTTTCTCATCGAGGTGCCTCAAATCATCCAGTAGTATAGGAACATGCTCTCTCACTAGAGGTCCAAGAAATGATGACAGAGTTACAGATCTTTTGCCAACGTGTTCACCGAGAGAATTGAACTCAACGTCAACCTTTTCCTCTGGCTGCTTAGTAACTCCACGCATCTTTGTTAGACCTCTTGTTCTCTTTTTGGTGCTTGTCTCATCATCTTCAGCTTCTCCATTAGATGGTTGCGTACTCCCTTCCTGCGGCTGCACACTCTCTGCCTGAGGCTGCATAATCTCTTCTTCAGACATGCCAGTCCTCTCGTCCTGAGGCTGCGTTTTCTCTTCCTGAGGCTGCGTTCTCTCTTCCTGAGGCTGCGTTCTCTCTTCCTGAGGCTGCGTCCTCTCGACCTGAGGCTGCGTCCTCTCTTCTTCAGGCTGTGTGTTCTCTGTCTGAAAAGTACCCACATGCTCTAAGTAATCTTCGTCTTCCAAAACAAGTCGTTGTTTTTTCTGCTTTTTACTCTTCGTCACCGCAGGTGTTGGTGGAATGCCTGCTTGACGACGACTGCGTCGGGTAGTAGCTGCATCTCCTTGCTTTGCCATTTAGCAAACCTGCAACAGAACCAATATTCTATGAACTACCAGCAAACATAACTTCAACCAACTATTCCACTACTAAGACTGCTTCACAGTCATCTCTAACACAAAAACTTTCGTCATCAGAGCCCTGGTTCCCATAATCTTCAATTTCTGGAATTGTCAAAGGTGCGGCAACAAACTCCTCCTCTGTCTCTAGCTCATGATACCCTCTAGGTGGTGCCTTCATAACAACGGACCAAGGTGAGGAATCATCTTCTTTAGCGTAGAAGATTTGTTTTGCTTGGGATGCCATAATATATGGATCTTGCATATACGGAGCCTGGTTCACTTGGAGGTTCACCAGTGTAAATCCTTGCTCTTCTTTCACACCGTGACCTTTGTTTGCCCACTTGCACTTGAAGAGTGGAATCTGAAACATATGGTAGTCGAGCAGTATGATCTCTTCAATAACTCCGTCGAATGCAACCATATCCGCCTTATGTGCAGTATCTCTGGCACTGGATCTACACATGCTGAAGGCTTCATACATAACTCCACTGTTCTGTGTCTTCCGCATAACATCGTCAGTCTGAAACCGATGTCCGTTGATGATATAACCTTTGAACGTTTGAGCAGTATGTCGTGGTCCAAAAGCCAACCATCTTAGCCTCTTAGCATGCTCTTCTGAGTTGGGAGGGATCTGCGGTTAACAGGAATTAAATACTTAAGAACAATATTGTAGACTACAATATTGAAAACAACAGAGCAGTATACCTTTTCTTTTACCCACTGCGAGAACTTCTCAGCATGAACTTTCCATAGAATTGTTTCATTTCTTTCACACCTTGCATCATTAAGTTGCAATTCTTCTAAATGCATCCTTGTAAACCATAACATGACATTAGATTATACCAAACGAAAAATAAAATGAATAAAAAGATTCAGACTGAACTTACTCAACATATGGATTCATCACTGCCATGTTCATCAAAACATATCGATGGGCTATGTCTCGCTCTTTATCAGTAAGGGTTACTTCAGTAGCCTTCTGCAATGGCCGGCCCTCAAGTGTTAGAACATTCGTCTCCAAATCTTCATTCCGGTTTACTTTCGCTTGAACAGGTACATAATTTTGTAGAAACTCTAAGCAGAAAGCTATACATTCTCCAGCTAAATATCTTTCTGCCATACAAGCTTCTGGCCTTGCATAGTTCTTTACAAATGCCTTAAGAGTTTTCATGTACCTGCATAACAAGCATTTAGTCAGTTACACAACAACACAAAACAAGACAAGACCAAAACATAAAATCAGTTAGTACCTCTCAAATGGATACATCCATCTAAAATGTACCGGACCACCCAAACGTGCCTCCCTTGCCAGATGTAAGGGAAGGTGAAACATTATGTCGAACAAGGCTGGTGGAAAATACCTCTCCATTTCGCACATTGTCTCCACAAGCTCAGTCTCCAAAGATAGTAGCTTTTCAGGGTCAAGAACTCGCTGACAGAGTCTGTTAAAGAAGCTGCACAACCTTGTAACTGCAACCCGTGGACCATCTGGGAGTAAGCCTCGCAACGCCACTGGTAGAAGATGAAATAGATCTAAGAAAAATCTAACTCGAAAACTCAAAATCAGATGAAAACCGAAGAACCCTAAATCGAGTATCTTAGTGCATATAAACCCAAAATATATTTCAATTCGAAACAGGTTCAAACCCAAAATCATTTCAAAATATTAGGACAAAATCGAAGAACCCTAAATCGAGAAATCAAACCTTCGAGAGAGAGGCTAAAGAAGGATTCGAGAATCAAAGAGTGTCGGATTTTGTGTTAATTTCGATAGAAAAGAGAGGTGGAAATAGAGGATTCAAGAGAGAGAGGCGGAAGGGAGAGGTTTCAATAGAACTGAGGTTTCGATACAGCTGAGGCAAAACCTTTCTTTTTTTGCCTTAGAAAATTATCGGGTGGGAAAAACCTAAAATTTTCGGGTTTAAATCCCGCGTATTGGTTTTCATAACACTTTTAATTTGGTTCTGCTGTGATTAAGTAACCGCGAAAACACTTGGCTAAAAATATATGCCGCGTATTGAATTATTTTTTCCGCCTTAATTAAAGATAGCGTTTCATTAAAAGGAAACGCTATAGATAAATCCGCGTGTTTTAAACCATAGCAAAAACAAAAAAAACGCTATACCAGTGTGCTATGAATGCTCGATATTTTTGTAGTGTACAACTCAGTCTAGTTCAGGAACTAAACCAAAAAATTGTTCTTCCATTCCTCCATGGTTTGTGTTTGGTAAATGATTGTTCTTGATTTAACAATTATTTCACGTTTAATAACAAGAATTTCTATAACTTATCAGAATTGTAGAAGACATGAACATTCTGTTTATAATAGTCATAGAAATAATACATATATATAAAAAAATATATTAAATTACTCTAGAAGTCTTTAAAAATATTCAGCTAGAGGTTAAATCCACTCTATAAATGTATTCTACCATGCATGCGCATGTAGGTTTCGAATATGTATAGATCTCAAAAATATCATACCTGCAAATAGCTTTTTCTATCAGCACCAGATATTATACCATGCATGCGCATGTTAGTTTTTGGTAGGCCTGAGATTTTGAACCAAACAGAACTTCCTAAACCAGACCAAAATTTTGGTTTGGTCGTCCAGAAATTTGGTTCGATATTGTAGTTTTCTTAAAAAAACTTCGATTTCATTTCTGTTTGGTTCGACAATCGGTTACTTTGGTTTTCTTCTTAAAAGAACTATAACTATACCAAAACCAGAACTATACTAACTAAATTTTCAATAACCAGCCGTATTAATATGAAAGTTTAACATACTTAAACCGATATCTATCAGTAATAAAAAAATTGGTAGGATTTTCAAAACCGAACTAACCGAATACTGTACCAAACTATATTTCTGGTTAATTCGGTAATGTATGTTAAACCGAATTAACCGAAAACTGAACTGCACGAACTGAATAGTCCGAATTAACCAAACCTGCATGCTTAGTTTTTGGTAATTTTTTTTAAAAACAGGACCGAAGTATAGACCTTTCATAAAAACTAAAAAAAGAAGTAAATGTTAATTAAAATCTCTTCAGAAATTGCTGACACTTGGATGACCAAAGTTTGACTACATGAAATTGTTACCATTTACGAAAGTTTGACCACATAAAACTTTTACCATAACGAAATGGCTGAGTGTTACTATAAGAAGGCGTCACCTCCTGTCTATTCAGCACACACATTACCTAGTTTCGTTTCAAGAAAACGGTTTTTCCTTTACTTCTATAAATAAATTATTCATTACTTTATTAAGATCTCCCAAATTATATAACCTTTACATTACATTACTTGAATTCCAAATATTTATTATGCTTTCAATGATCTTGTTTTTTATGCTGCTTTTGTTAATATTTCAGGGTTTCCTCCCCAACAAAATGAGTGATTATAATCAAAACGACAATGGTATAAACCGGATCAGCGAGACCTCGTCTCAAACCAACTTAAGAACTGATCCTCAGTCTGAACGACGATCTGGTAGTACCGTTGAAAGAGTGTCTGCAAGGATAGGAAGAGATATTCCACCGCTCGATATGGAATGCCTCAGGCCATTTTCTAATTCTTTCAGGACCCCGAATCTTGTTCATTCTCCTATTAGAGTAGCATCTCCAGGATTCAATACTCTCTCTCCATCGTTGCAATCTCCAAATATGTTCACTAACTCTTCTTCACAGGTATACAATGTGTTTAATAAGTTTAATATTGATCTCTGCACATGATATTTATTATTATATGATAAACCTAAATGTTTATTGTCTTTGTGTAACTTATTTTTGAAGATTATCCATCCGATTCCGATCCCGAATGATGCGACTCAGGAGATGGTGGAAAGTTCAGGTGGCGCCCATGCAACAATGATGATATCCAACAACAATCCTCCTCATCAGCCGACGGACGTTGATCTGCCTCCCCAAAAAGGTAATAGACTTTCTAGTGTCTCAAGTTTGCTTCCAGTTTTGGTTTTCCAAATATTAATTTTTATTGTTTTTAACATGTCAAACAGGTGCTGATGATATTCCAACGGAACAGTCAGTTGATATCACATCTCTTGAATCTAATGATGATCCCATTGGTGCTCGTTTACTCCTTTCTTTTGATTCTACAGTTGTTGCTGAAATGGATGCTATGAACCTCATCTCCCTTAAAAGTGGTAGCGAAGATGATGACAAGGACAAATAAAACAACCAAGAGGAAGACAGAGACAGAGATCACAACATTGTTGTCACACCTTAGTCCCGAAAGGGAAGGTCTCAAATTAACATTGAATAATCAATAATAATAATAATAATAATAATAATAGTAAACTTGACATCTTAATTAAATTGCACAATTAATATATTGAATAAAAGTTTGACCGGAATTACATGACGTACAAAATATTGTACCTATCCCCGTCATTATGATTCTAATTCTGTAAAGATTTTCAATTCTTGGTTTATAATAATTAATAATATAAAAAGTTCGATAAATTAAGAAATTTAGACCTGAGAAATGAGGAGAGAGTTACTGAAGAGGACGAACATCGCACCTGACTGCAACCTCCGGGTAGCTAGCTCTTCAAAGTGTCCTCTCAAACATATTCTAAGCTCTCTCCCACACCAATTTATCCACTTTCATCTTTGTCTTTTCTCTTATCTCCTTACAAACTTCTTCGGTACATGTTGTGAATACAACCTTGGATCGATTGTATGCATTAGGCGGCGGGACTCCGGCGTTCACCGTATATAAAAAAAATTAATAACTTGTGTTACAAATAAACCATATAAACACTCAATTTCTTGCATGGAAAGTAACTGATTTAGACTACTTACCAAGATCAACTTTCTCCCAAACATCATCAAGAAAATAAATGAATCGTGTCTTAATGTCTCAAAGATCTTTGCAGCTTTTTCTCTTGCTTGCCCACATCCTATCTGAACAGCCAGTCATTTCACTAAATGGTAAGATCTAGAAGAGTAAGTAGATGCTGATTCTAGTTGTTAAGCTTGTGATATAGTTGTAGGGTCTTTGTGGCTGGTTAACTTTTCAATAACTTTACCTGAATGAATCTCATATCTCTGGCTTGATTATGGTTCTAACATTCACTCCAGGCACACACACATATATATTTAGGAGAAGTATTAGTGTTTAATGTGTAAGATAAAAAATACAACTCAGTCTAGTGCAGGAACTAAACCAAAAAATGTGCTTCCATTCCTCCATGGTTTGTGTTGGGTAAATGATTGTGATTGATTTAACAATTATTTCACGTTTAATAACAAGAATTTCTATAACTTATCAGAATTGTAGAAGACATGAACCTTCTGTTTATAATAGTCATAGAAATAATACATATATATAAACAAAAAATATATTAAAATTACGCTAGAAGTCTTTAAAAATATTCAGCTAGAGGTTAAATCCACTCTATAAATGTATTCTACCATGCATGCACATGTAGGTTTCGCATATGTATATATCTCAAATATATCATACCTGCAAATAGCTTTTTTCTATCAGCACCAGATATTATACCATGCATGCGCATGTTAGTTTTTGGTAGGCCTGAGATTTTGAACCAAACAGAACTTCCTAAACCAGACCAAAATTTTCGTTTGGTCGTCCAGAAGTTTGGTTCGATATTGTAGTTTTCTTAAAAAAACTTCGATTTCATTTCTGTTTGGTTCGACAATCGGTTACTTTGGTTTTCTTCATAAAAGAACTATAACTATACCAAAACCAGAACTATACTAACTAAATTTTCAATAACCAGCCGAATTAATATGAAAGTTTAACATACTTAAACCGATATCTATCAGTAATAAAACAATTGGTAGGATTTTCAAAAC
Source organism: Raphanus sativus (assembly GCF_000801105.2). Taxonomy (NCBI): domain Eukaryota; kingdom Viridiplantae; phylum Streptophyta; class Magnoliopsida; order Brassicales; family Brassicaceae; genus Raphanus; species Raphanus sativus. Next base: position 20,873,812 of record NC_079518.1, on the reverse strand, counting down.
CGAACTAACCGAATACTGTACCAAACTATATTTCTGGTTAATTCGGTAATGTATGTTAAACCGAATTAACCGAAAACTGAACTGCACGAACTGAATAGTCCGAATTAACCAAACCTGCATGCTTAGTTTTTGGTAATTTTTTTAAAAAACAGGACCGAAGTATAGACCTTTCATAAAAACTAAAAAAGAAGTAAATTTTAATTAAAATCTCTTTAGATATTGCTGACACTTGGATGACCAAAGTTTGACTACATGAAATTGTTACCATTTACGAAAGTTTGACCACATAAAACTTTTACCAAAACAAAATGGCTGAGTGTTACTATAAGAAGGCGTCACCTCCTGTCTATTCAGCACACACATTACCTAGTTTCGTTTCAAGAAAACGGTTTTTCCTTTACTTCTATAAATAAATTATTCATTACTTTATTAAGATCTCCCAAATTATATAACCTTTACATTGCATTACTTGAATTCCAAATATTTATTATGCTTTCAACGATCTTGTTTTTTATGCGGCTTTTGTTAATATTCCAGGGTTTTCTCCGCAACAAAAATGAGTGATTATAATAAAAACGACAATGGTATAAACCCGATCAGCGAGACCTCGTCTCAAACCAACTTAAGAACTGATCCTCAGTCTGAACGACGATCTGGTAGTACCGTTGAAAGAGTGTCTGCAAGGATAGGAAGAGATATTCCACCGCTCGATATGGAATGCCTCAGGCCATTTTCTAATTCTTTCAGGACCCCGAATCTTGTTCATTCTCCTATTAGAGTAGCATCTCCAGGATTCAATACTCTCTCTCCATCGTTGCAATCTCCAAATATGTTCACTAACTCTTCTTCACAGGTATACAATGTGTTTAATAAGTTTAATATTGATCTCTGCACGTGATATTTATTAATATATGATAAACCTAAATGTTTATTGTCTTTGTGTAACTTATTTTTCAAGATTATCCATCCGATTCCAATCCCGAATGATGCGACTCAGGAGATGGTGGAAAGTTCAGGTGGCGCCCATGCAACAATGATGATATCCAACAACAATCCTCCTCATCAGCCGACGGACGTTGATCTGCCTCCCCAAAAAGGTAATAGACTTTTTAGTGTCTCGAGTTTGCTTCCAGTTTTGGTTTTCCAAATATTAATATTTATTGTTTTTAACATGTCAAACAGGCGCTGATGATATTCCAACGGAACAGTCAGTTGATATCACATCTCTTGAATCTAATGCTGATCCCATTGGTGCTCCTTTACTCCTTTCTTTTGATTCTACAGTTGTTGCTGAAATGGATGCTATGAACCTCATCTCCCTTAAAAGTGGTAGCGAAGATGATGACAAGGACAAATAAAACAACCAAGAGGAAGACAGAGACAGAGATTACAACATTGTTGTCACACCTTAGTCCCGAAAGGGAAGGTCTCAAATTAACATTGAATAATCGATAATAATAATAATAATAATAGTAAACTTGACATCTTAATTAAATTGCATAATTAGTATATTGAATAATAAGTTTGACCTGAATTACATGATGTACAAAATATTGTACCTATCCCCGTCATTATGATTCTAATTCTGTAAAGATTTTCAATTCTTGGATCGATTATATGCATTAGGCGGCGGGACTCCGGCGTTCACCGCATATAAATAAAATTAATAACTTGTGTTACAAATAAACCATATAAACACTCAATTTCTTGTATGTAAAGTAACTGATCTAGACTACTTACCAAGATCAACTTTCTCCCAAACATCATCAAGAAAATAAATGAATCGTGTCTTAATGTCTCAATGATCTTTGCATCTTTTTCTCTTTCTTGCCCACATCCTATCTGAACACCCAGTCATTTCACTAAATGGTAAGATCTAGAAGAGTAAGTAGATGCTGATTCTAGTTGTTAAGCTTGTGATATAGTTGTAGGGTCTTTGTGGCTGGTTAACTTTTCAATAAGTTTACCTGAATGAATCTCATATCTCTGGCTTGATTATGATTCTAACATTCACTACAGGCACACAAAATATATATATATATATATATATTATATTTAGGAGAAGTATTAGTGTTTAATGAGTAAGATAAAAAATACAACTCAGTCTAGTTCAGGAACTAAACCAAAAAATTGTGCTTCCATTCCTCCATGGTTTGTGTTTGGTAAATGATTGTGCTTGATTTAACATTTATTTCACGTTTAATAACAAGAATTTCTATAACTTATCAGAATTGTAGAAGACATGAACATTCTTTTTATAATAGTCATAGAAATAATACATATATATGTATAAAAAATATATTAAATTACTCTAGAAGTCTTTAAAAATATTTAGCTAGAGGTTAAATCCACTCTATAAATGTATTCTACCATGCATGTAGGTTTCGCATATGTATAGATCTCAAAAATATCATACCTGCAAATAGCTTTTTCTATCAGCACCAGATATTATACCATGCATGCGCATGTTAGTTTTTGGTAGGCCTGAGATTTTGAACCAAACAGAACTTCCTAAACCAGACCAAAATTTTGGTTTGGTCGCCCAGAAGTTTGGTTCGATATTGTAGTTTTCTTAAAAAAACTTCGATTTCATTTCTGTTTGGTTCGACAATCGGTTACTTTGGTTTTCTTCTTAAAAGAACTATAAATATACCAAAACCAAAACTATACTAACTAAATTTTCAATAACCAGCCGAATTAATATGAAAGTTTAACATACTTAAACCGATATCTATCAGTAATAACAAAATTGGTAGGATTTTCAAAACCGAACTAACCGAATACTGTACCAAACTATATTTCTGGTTAATTCGGTAATGTATGTTAAACCGAATTAACCGAAAACTGAACTGCCGAACTGAATAGTCCGAATTAACCAAACCTGCATGCTTAGTTTTTGGTAATTTTTTAAAAAACAGGACCGAAGTATAGACCTTTCATAAAAACTATAAAAGAAGTAAATGTTAATTAAAATCTCTTTAGAAATTGCTGACACTTGGATGACCAAAGTTTGACTACATGAAATTGTTACCATTTACGAAAGTTTGACCACATAAAACTTTTACCAAAACAAAATGGCTGTGTGTTACTATAAGAAGGCGTCACAAGAAAACGGTTTTTCCTTTACTTCTATAAATAAATTTTTCATTACTTTATTAAGATCTCCCAAATTATATAACCTTTACATTATATTACTTGAATTCCAAATATTTATTATGCTTTCAACGATCTTGTTTTTTATGCGGCTTTTGTTAATATTTCAGGGTTTTCTCCCCAACAAAAATGAGTGATTATAATCAAAACGACAATGGTATAAACCCGATCAGCGAGACCTCGTCTCAAACCAACTTAAGAACTGATCCTCAGTCTGAACGACGATCTGGTAGTACCGTTGAAAGAGTGTCTGCAAGGATAGGAAGAGATATTCCAACGCTCAATATGGAATGCCTCAGGCCATTTTCTAATTCTTTCAGGACCCCCAATCTTGTTCATTCTCTTATTAGAGTAGCATCTCCACGATTCAATACTCTCTGTCCATCGTTGCAATCTCCAAATATGTTCACTAACTCTTCTTCACAGGTATACAATGTGTTTAATAAGTTTAATATTGATCTCTGCACGTGATATTTATTAATATATGATAAACCTAAATGTTTATTGTCTTTGTGTAACTTATTTTTGAAGATTATCCATCCGATTCCAATCCCGAATGATGCGACTCAGGAGATGGTGGAAAGTTCAGGTGGTGCCCATGCAACAATGATGATATCCAATAAAAATCCTCCTCATCAGCCGACGGACGTTGATCTGCCTCCCCAAAAAGGTAATAGACTTTATAGTGGCTCGAGTTTGCTTCCAGTTTTGGTTTTCCAAATATTAATATTTATTGTTTTTAACATGTCAAACAGGCGCTGATGATATTCCAACGGAACAGTCAGTTGATATCACATCTCTTGAATCTAATGCTGATCCCATTGGTGCTCCTTTACTCCTTTCTTTTGATTCTACAGTTGTTGCTGAAATGGATGCTATGAACCTAATCTCCCTTAAAAGTGAAAGCGAAGATGATGACAAGGACAAATAAAACAACCAAGAGGAAGACAGAGACAGAGATCAGAACATTGTTGTCACACCTTAGTCCTGAAAGGGAAGGTCTCAAATTAACATTGAATAATCGATAATAATAATAATAATAATAATGATAATAATAATAATAATAGTAAACTTGACAACTTAATTAAATTGCATAATTATTATATTGAATAATAAGTTTGACCTGAATTACATGATGTACAAAATCTTGTACCTATCCCCGTCATCATGATTCTAATTCTGTAAAGATTTTGAATTCTTGGTTTATAATAATTAATAATATAAAAAGTTCGATAAATTAAGAAATTTAGACCAGAGAAATGAGGAGAGAGTTACTGAAGAGGACGAACATCGCACCTGACTGCAACCTCCGGGTAGCTAGCTCTTCAAAGTGTCCTCTCAAACATATTCTAAGCTCTCTCCCTCACCAATTTATCCACTTTCATCTTTGTCTTTTCTCTTATCTTCTTACAAACTTCTTCGGTACAAGTTGTGAATACAACCTTGGATCGATTATATGCATTAGTCGGCGGGACTCCAGGGTTCACCGTATATAAAAAAAATAATAACTTGTGTTACAAATAAACCATATAAACACTCAATTTCTTGTATGGAAAGTAACTGATTTAGACTACTTACCAAGATCAACTTTCTCCCAAACATCATCAAGAAAACAAAAGAATCGTGTCTTAATGTCTGTTGGGGTCAAAAACGGTCACAACGAAATTAACGTTCGAAAATATTTCTCGAAAAAGATAATTCTCGTAAAAATTACTTAAACCAATTTTTAAGATAAAATTCTTGAATAGATTGTCCGCAGCGTTGAAACAAGTTCCAATGGTTCGTGTTGATGACGAAGTTAGTATCAAAACATTCGATAAAAATATACGTCATAAGAATTTCTACGTTTTCAAAAATGGAAAACTTATACGAAAAACTCACGGGAAAATCTTGTTTTAAAAACAACGACTTGTTAAATCAACGATTTGTTAAATCAACGATTTGTTAAATCAACGATTTCTTAAATCAACGATTTCTTAAAAATCGTCTCTTTGCAAAAGGTTCCGCGACTAAACGACGTTCTCGTTAAAACACGATCATCGGAGGTAACAAAAGATCGTTAAACCACGAGGATGCGGCTTGGCAATCACAGAACAACCAAGGGATCATACGAAGCTCGGTCGCTATAGCGACCGAGCTCGAGAACAAGCACGGTCGCTATAGCGGCAAGGCTGCGGACAAAGCTCGGTCGCTATAGCGACCGAGCATACGAATATCAACAATTTTCCGAAACGTCCAAAGTCTTCCGAAACGACGATACGATGTAAAACCATGCATTCTCGACTATCCTTATAACAATCCTCCGCAAGCCACGGCTAACCATTTCTTGATTTCTTGATCAAATGAGATCGTCTGTTCGGTTTATAATGAAACCGCGGAAACTTAACTTTAGCGGAGGAATAAGAACAAACGTCTCAAATCGAAAGACGGCCCAAAGGGTCCTAAACTTGATTCGAGGCCCACTTACGATTTCTTAAAATCCCATAAATCTTGTGACGGTTTATGCTTGGAGGATAAACATCAGTTTTCGCGGATAAATGGAAACTTTCCGCAGATAATCATGAAGATAAAAAATGGAATATTTCCATTTTCCGGACTATGACGGCTTAAGGGCAAAAGAGTGAAGTGTAAACCGACCTAGGAGGGAAAGGAGCTCAAGGCGAGAGGCATAAAAAGGGGGAAAAAGATAGAGAGAGAGCAGATCCGAAATCCTAGACTTAGAGAACTTAGAACTTAGGTGGTTAGACTAGCAAGGAAGGACCTAGAACGTTTGTCCGCCTCTTTTTCTATTTTCATCTTGTCCACAGACTTCCGTTCCTCTCGGAAGGATCTAATGATTCTTTACTTAGAGTTCCGCAAATAGAAACCCTAGGCATTATTCTCGACATGCCCGTTTCTATGACCAACGCTCATACTAGACGAACTCCACCAGGCAATTCGATCTCTTGTTCAATCCTTCCTAACTGAACTACGTCCGACTTGATCCTCGAAAGGGGTACGTAGGCAGCCTTTCATAAGGTCCAGTCCCAAATCTTAACAAAACCTTTTTCGTACGGTTTTCGTCTTTGGTTATCGAGCTGCGAGTCAATTAGGTTTAAGGTTTTGAGACGGCAAGAACTAGGAAAATCGCCGACAGTTCTCGCAGTCAAAGCTTTTACAATATTTAAAATCATCGCAACGCTCTTACGCGAATTCGAAATATATATCTACTTTACGTAAAACTCGTTTTGTTATCTTTTCATATTTTCTGCGTCTATTTGGTCACTTGTCGTTGGCTCCGCAGAAATCCGGGACCTCTGGGAAATTAGGGTTTTCCTACTTTCCTTATTTATACGATATATTGACGGTGCGAATTTCGGTTCCCACAGTTTGGCGCTAGAAAGATGGGGGTCACGGATTATTCTTACTCATAGCCACAAAACGCTTGATCAAAAATACGTACGCATATATAAAAGAAAAACTCGCAGCACTGACTTCCCCTACGGCCAACGCTTACGCAAACGCCGTAGTATTCAACAAAATCGAAAACTTAGTCGCGACCTTCCGTCACAGGAAGAGCCCTAAATCGAGCTCGTGATTTTTCCCTCCAAACACAAAAGGCAACGATAAAATCTTTCCAACCCCGTGAAATTCTTCTTATTACCGAGTTGGAGAAATCTCAGCTCATAAGGGTTCGACCAAGACGATTTCTCTGAAAACGTTTCGGAAAAGTAAAATTCGCTCCCCCAATAACTGCGGAAAAACCCTACGTTAGTCGCAGAAAGTGAAACTCAAAAACAAGCTCGGTCGCTATAGCGACCGAGCACCGAGACAAGCATTAGTCTAGTTCAGGAACAAGGACAAATAAAACAACCAAGAGGAAGACAGAGACAGAGATCACAACATTGTTGTCACACCTTAGTCCCGAAAGGGAAGGTCTCAAATTAACATTGAATAATCGATAATAACAATAATAATAATAATAATAATAATAATAATAATAATAATAATAATAATAATAATAATAATAATAATAATAATAATAAAAAAATAATAGTAAACTTGACATCTTAATTTAACTGCATAATTAGTATATTGAATAATAAGTTTGACCTGAATTACATGATGTACAAAATATTGTACCTATCCCCGTCATTATGATTCTAATTCTGTAAAGATTTTCAATTCCTGGTTTATAATAATTAATAATATAAAAAGTTAAATAAGTTAAGAAATTTAGACCTGAGAAATGAGGAGAGAGTTACTGAAAAGGACGAACATCGCACCTGACTGCAACCTCCGGGTAGCTGGCTCTTTAAAGTGTCCTCTCAAACATATTCTAAGCTCTCTCCCACACCAATTCATCCACTTTCATCTTTGTCTTTTCTCTTATCTCCTTACAAATTTCTTCGGTACATGTTGTGAATACAACCTTGGATCGATTATATGCATTAGGCGGCGGGACTCCAGCCTTCACCGTATATAAAAAAAATTAATAACTTGTGTTACAAATAAACCATATAAACACTCTATTTCTTGTATGGAAAGTAACTGATTTAGACTACTTACCAAGATCAACTTTCTCCCAACATCATCAAGAAAATAAATGAATCGTGTCTTAATGTCTCAAAGATCTTTGCAGCTTTTTCTCTTGCTTGCCCACATCCTATCTGAACACCCAGTCATTTCACTAAATGGTAAGATCTAGAAGAGTAAGTAGATTCTGATTCTAGTTGTTAAGCTTGTGGTATAGTTGTAGGGTCTTTGTGGCTGGTTAACTTTTCAATAAGTTTACCTGAATGAATCTCATATCTCTGGCTTGATTATGATTCTAACATTCACCACAGGCACACACATATATATTTAGGAGAAGTATTAGTGTTTAATGAGTAAGATAAAAATACAACTCAGTCTAGTTCAGGAACTAAACCAAACAATTGTCCTTCCATTCCTCCATGGTTTGTGTTTGGTAAATGATAGTGCTTGATTTAACAATTATTTCACGTTTAATAACAAGAATTTCTATAACTTATCAGAATTGTAAAAGACATGAACATATAAATATATTAAATTACTGTTTATAATAGTCATAGAAATAATACATATATATATAAATATATTAAATTACTCTAGAAGTCTATAAAAATATTCAGCTAGAGGTTAAATCCACTCTATAAATGTATAATACCATGCATGCACATGTAGGTTTCACATATGTATAGATCTCAAAAATATCATACCTGCACCAGATATTATACCATGCATGCGCATGTTAGTTTTTGGTAGGCCTGAGATTTTGAACCAAACAGAATTTCCTAAACCAGACCAAAATTTTGGTTTGGTCGTCCAGAAGTTCGGTTCGATATTGTAGTTTTCTTAAAAAAACTTTGATTTCATTTCTGTTTTGTTCGACAATCGGTTACTTTGGTTTTCTTCTTAAAAGAACTATAACTATACCAAAACCAGAACTATACTAACTAAATTTTCAATAACCAGCCGTATTAATATGAAAGTTTAACATACTTAAACCGATATCTATCAGTAATAAAAAATTGGTAGGATTTTCAAACCGAACTAACCGAATACTGTACCAAACTATATTTCTGGTTAATTCAGTAATGTATGTTAAACCGAATTAACCAAAAACTGAACTGCACGAACTGAATAGTCCGAATTAACCAAACCTGCATGCTTAGTTTTTGGTAATTTTTTAAAATACAGGACCGAAGTATAGACCTTTCATAAAAACTAAAAATAAGTAAATGTTAATTAAAATCTCTTTGGAAATTGCTGACACTTGGATGACCAAAGTTTGAGTACCTGAAATTGTTACCATTTACAAAAGTTTGACCACATAAAACTTTTACCAAAACGAAATGGCTGAGTGTTACTCTAAGAAGGCGTTACCTCCTGTCTATTCAGCACACACATTACCTAGTTTCGTTTCAAGAAAACGGGTTTTCCTTTACTTCTATAAATAAATTATTCATTACTTTATTAAGATCTCCAAAATTTTATAACCTTTACATTACATTACTTGAATTCCAAATGTTTATTATGCTTTCAACGATCTTGTTTTTTATGCGGCTTTTGTTAATATTTCAAGGGTTTCTCCCCAACAAAAATGAGTGATTATAGTCAAAACGACAATGGTATAAACCCGATCAGCGAGACCTCGTCTCAAACAAACTTAAGAACTGATCCTCGGTCTGAACGACGATCTGGTAGTACCGTTGAAAGAGTGTCTGCATGGATAGGAAGAGATATTCCACCGCTCGATATGGAATGCCTCAGGCCATTTTCTAATTCTTTCAGGACCCCGAATCTTGTTCATTCTCCTATTAGAGTAGCATTTCCAGGATTCAATACTCTCTCTCCATCGTTGCAATCTCCAAATACGTTCACTAACTCTTCTTCACAGGTATACAATGTGTTTAATAAGTTTAATATTGATCTCTGCACGTGATTTTTATTAATATATGATAAACCTAAATGTTTATTGTCTTTATGTAACTTATTTTTCAAGATTATCCATCCGATTCCAATCCGAATGATGCGACTCAGGAGATGGTGGAAAGTTCAGGTGGCGCCCATTGCAACAATGATGATATCCAACAACAATCCTCCTCATCAGCCGACGGACGTTGATCTGCCTTCCCAAAAAGGTAATAGACTTTCTAGTGTCTCTAGTTTGCTTCCAGTTTTGGTTTTCTAAATATTAATATTTATTGTTTTTAACATGTCAAACAGGCGCTGATGATATTCCAACGGAACAGTCAGTTGATATCACATCTCTTGAATCTAATGCTGATCCCATTGGTGCTCCTTTACTCCTTTCTTTTGATTCTATAGTTGTTGCTGAAATGGAAGCTATGAATCTCATCTCCCTTAAAGTGGTAGCGAAGATGATGACAAGGACAAATAAAACAAACAAGAGGAAGACAGAGACAGAGATCACAACATTGTTGTCACACCTTAGTCCCGAAAGGGAAGGTCTCAAATTAACATTGAATAATCGATAAAAATAATAATAATAATAATAATAATAATAATAATAATAATAATAATAATAATAATAATAATAATAATAGTAAACTTGACATCTTAATTAAATTGCATAATTAGTATATTGAATAATAAGTTTGACCTGAATTACATTGTGTACAAAATTTTGTACCTATCCCCGTCATTATGATTCTAATTCTGTAAAGATTTTGAATTCTTGGTTTATAATAATTAATAATATAAAAAGTTCGATAAATTAAGAAATTTAGACCTGAGAAATGAGGAGAGAGTTACTGAAGAGGACGAACATCGCACCTGACTGCAACCTCCGGGTAGCTAGCTCTTCAAAGTGTCCTCTCAAACATATTCTAAGCTCTCTCCCTCACCAATTTATCCACTTTCATCTTTGTCTTTTCTCTTATCTCCGTACAAACTTCTTCGGTACAGGTTATGAATACAACCTTGGATCGATTATATGCATTAGTAGGCAGGACTCCAGCGTTCACCGTATAATAAAAAAAATTAATAACTTGTGTTACAAATAAACCATATAAACACTCAATTTCTTGTATGGAAAGTAACTGATTTAGACTACTTACCAAGATCAAATTTCTCCCAAACATCATCAAGAAAACAAAAGAATCGTGTCTTAATGTCTGTTGGGGTAAAAAACGGTCACAACGAAATTAACGTTCGAAAATATTTCTCGAAAAATAATTCTCGTAAAATTACTTAAACCAATTTTTACGATAAAATTCTTGAATAGATTTGTCCGCAGCGTCGAAACAAGTTCCAATGGTTCGTGTTGACGACGAAGTTAGTATCAAAACATTCGATAAAAATATACGTCTTAAGAATTTCTACGTTTTCAAGAAAGGAAAACTTATACGAAAAACTTATACGAAAAACTCACGGGAAATCTTGTTTTAAAAACAATGATTTCTTAAAACAACGATTTCTTCAATCAACGATTTAAGAAAATCGACGATTTCTTAAATCAACGATTTCTTAAATCAACGATTTCTTAAATCAACTTAAAAATCGTCTTTTGCAAAAGGTTCGCGACTAAACGACATTCTCGTTAAAACACGATCATCGGAGGTAACAAAAGATCGTTAAACCACGAGGATGCGGCTTGGCAATCACGGAACAA